>NC_058407.1:123400175-123696038 GCF_002201575.2 Neomonachus schauinslandi
TCTCTCTCTTTCCCTCCCCCTCCTCTCTCTCTCTCTCTCTCTCTCCCTCCCTCCCCCTCCTCTCTCTCTTTCTCATACACACACCTCTTCATCCTTAATACTATTGTCTGTGAAAGAGTCATTACTGATAAATTGTCCTTTTTAGTTTAGAACCAAGATTTTCCCTTGATACACATTACTATATATATTTTTTTAATCTAGTCCTTTTGATCCCACTCTATCCTTTTTAACTCATAATACCATCACCCTTAGATGTATATCCAAGGGGCAGGAGAAAAACCATACCCTACCAAGTATTTATCACTGAAGCTGCAATTTCTTGTCTCCTGCTTTTGAGTTCACATGAGAAAAAAAAAAAAATCTCACTTAGTTGTGTTTTACTCAAGACAAAAATTATGAGGAGGGAGAAGGAGTGAAGGGTTACATCTGGAGAGAGTTAAGTTCTGTGGCTTGCGAAGCAGCTGGGACGATGTAAGGTGGCCCCTCCCTCCCGCAGCCATTCTGCTTTAGCTGGAAAATGCGTGGGCTTTTAAATGGTGTGGGTTTTGTTTGGATAGAAGGAATAGAGTGTTTTTTCAGAGAGGACATTTAACAGTTTATTCATGCTCTTAAACCACTTTTTGCCCTAAATTTATTGACGGGGATGATACTATTAACTAAAATTGGGAGGTCTTGGGGAAACTCTAAATCTTGCACAGCCGTTAATTCCTGGGCACTGTGAGAGCTCTTGACAAGATGTTGTGGAGTGCCTTTTTTAAATGGTTCAAAAGGTAAGGTCTTTTTTTTTTTAATTTCCTCTTTGATGCCCACGGTGCTCTCGCTTTACTTACTTCAGGACTAAGCAGCCTGATAATCCGAGCTGGTCGTCAAGGGATGGTGACCTATGGCCTTGAGTACCTCCTGCAGTGGTGTTCCTTGAATATCTGCGCCTTTTTTAAAAAGATTTTATTTATTTATTTGAGAGAGAGAGGGACAGAGAGAGGGAGAGAGAGACCGCACGCAAGCATGAGCAGGGGGGAGGGGCAGAGAGAGAAGCAGGCTCCCCACTGAGCAGGAAGCCCAGACATGGGGCTCAACCCCGGGACCCCAGGACCATGACCTGAGCCGAAGGCAGATACTTAACTGACTGAGCCACCCAGGCGCCCCTCAAATATCTGTGCCTTTGTTGGAATCACCTGAGAAGCCATCCCCCCTTCTCTTCCTCTGTCCGTCCACCTGCACCGTTTGATTAATGATAAAGAATAATTCTGCCACATAAAATCATTTTGAAATGGAGAAGTTCCCACCTGAGCATGAAACAGTGTTTTATCTACACTAAAACATGACCTACCTCACAAATTGCTGCCGCAAGTTGCTCAAAGGAAAAATAATTGCCAAAATGTTTTAAACTTCTTCAGGTTTAAGAAGAGAGAAGTGCTTGGAAATGCTCTTTTATTTACAAATATGTTAGGTTTCAAGGGGTGGTTCATAAGTGGAATTGTTAATAAGTTCGAAGGTGGCAATTCCTGAGGTGTCACCTCAAAGCAGAGAGTGAACAAGGCTCTAGGAGTCTTGAAAGCGGGGCCAGAACTTCTCCCACTTACTGAGAAATTCCCTCTCAGGAAGCTTCTCTCATTCCATGACTTCCCTTCACAGCATGACCTCCCACGGGACTTGTGTAGGGCTCACATCTCCACTTCCCTCGCTCCCCTGGGGTCGCCTGGTCCCCGGTGTTCTCCGTGAGGCCAAATCCAACGGCCGCCTCCTGCTCATCTCCAGTTCTCAGCCGTCTGTGCTCAGCTGACCACCCCGCCCTTTTGGAAAGAGTCTCTTCTCCTGGCTTTTGAATCACCACACCCAGCTATCTTCCTTCCCACTGACCACTCCTCCTTTGTCTTTTTTGAGCTCCCCTTTTCCCATTCATTGCTCAACTTCTAAATCTTGGAGCTTTGTAGTGTTCCATGCTGGGCTCCCAGTTTGATATATTTACACTCTCTCTGGATGACCTCTGCCAGTCCATGGATTTAGATGCCATCTGTATCTACGACAATGACTCTGATTCTTACCTTCAGTTATGTCATGCAGGCTCACCCACCATCCAACTCCTATTCAACACCTCTGCTTGGACATCTATGGGGATCTCCAAATTTAGTATTTTCCTTTTTTTTTTTTTTTTTTTTTCCAAGTAGGCTCCATACCCAGTGTGGAGCCCAATGTGGAGCTCAAACTCATGACCCCGTGCTCAAGATCTGAGCTGAGATTAAGAGTCAGATGCTCAACCAATTGAGCCACCCAGGCGCCCCTCAAATTTAGTACAAGGTCTATGATGAAATTATCCTGTTTGTTTTATGTTTATTCCTTTACTGTCTGTCTCCTGCCACCCACTTACATAGCAAAGACCAGGTTTGTTGTTACCACTATCATATCCTCACACATAAATCAAAGTTTAGCACATACTAGGGGTTCAACAAATATTTAACTAAATGAAGAAATGTTTTTGTAAAAAAGAACGGCTTCAAAAGGACAAATACTGGGGCGCCTGGGTGGCTCAGTCGTTAAGAGTCTGCCTTCGGCTCAGGTCATGATCCCGGGGTCCTGGGATCGAGTCCCGCATCGGGCTCCCTGCTCGGCGGGAAGCCTGCTTCTCCCTCTCCCACTCCCCCTGCTTGTGTTCCCTCTCTCCCTGTGTCTCCCTCTGTCAAATAAATAAATAAAATCTTAAAAAAAAAAAAAAAAGGACAAATACTGTGTGATTCCACTTATATGAGGTACCAAGAACAGTCAAATTCATACAGACAGAAAGCAGAATGGTGGTGGACAGGGGCTGTGGGAGGGGAACGGGGAGTTAGTGTTTAATGGGTGCAGAGTTTCCGTTGGATATGATGAAAATTTTCTGGAGATGGATGGTAGTAATGGTCGCACAACAATGTGAATGTACTGAACAGTACACTTAAAAATGGTTAAAGTGGTAAATTGTACATCACACATATTTTATCACAATAAAAAAAAAAAAAAAAAGAACCGCTCCATCAATCATGAAAATCAGTTGAGGCAAATAAATCTCTCCACCGAGGACATCCACAAATGTCACAGCAAACTCCTTAATGGCTAAATCAGTCATACTTTTGCCACCTCCTTACCCAAACAGGACTTGCACCACCTCCTTACCCAATCCATGGACATATCCACGCTTGCCAAAAAAGTATCCGTAGGACTTCCACCATGTATAATCCTTAAGTTTAACACATCGCTAGCCTTCTCCGAGAAAGCATTAGGTTAATAAGCATCTATTTTATTGTTGAGTCCGGCAACCAGCACTCACCATGCTTCCCATTTTGTCAATCCCTTTTCTTCTCTTCTTGCTAGTTTTGAAGATCACATGGGCGTGGACTTTTCACGTGTCATAAGATTCTCTCGTTCTTTTTCAGAATCATGCCTACCCCCAAAGAATTCACCCACTAGGTGTGTGTAACTTCTGTCCTTTCCTGACCATTTGCTCGTGTTGTGTTTTCTCTAATATCTTCCCATCGTAACCATGGGCTTCCCTCACTAGTGTTTTCAACGGTGTCACAGCTTTTGCATGCAGTGGCCGTGTCAAGGTTAATAACGTCCCAAAACATGTGACGATGAAGCAGGGGATGAATCAGTGTATTCTAGAAGGACAAACACAATGCAGCCTGAGGACATGACTTTCATTGTTTGTTTGGATTTCTTTGGCCCATGAAGTACTTTGTAAAAAAAAAATTGTTTCCTATATGTAAAACTTTGGAGCTGCACATAAATATCCAGATTTATGGCCGTGTTTGAAAAACTAGAAGATCAGCAACTGGGTCTCCATTCTGCAGCAGGAAACAGCTAGCCCTGAGCAGCAGGGCCCCTTCCGACCAATGTGGGCTTTCTAGTTAACCACGGTCCCCACCCAGCCCTCTGAGTCCGTGACCCACCTGGCCCCGACAAGCACTTGAATTGGCGAGTCCCCCCAAGTGAACGGAAGGCAGGCTCGCATCCAAGATGAAGCCTCCTAAGACGCATCCACACAGAGAAAATTTTGCTATTTGATGTGGAATAACCCAGTGACAAATAAGCCTCAACTAATAAAACTGCCAATGTGTATAAAGTCAAGTTGGTGAGTTTTTAAGAAATAGATTAATCAAATATGGATAAGCCATAAGAAAACCAAACACATTTTTTTTAGTGACAAGAAGTCATTAAAAAAAATTTATTGTGCTTTTAAAATGACCTCCTGGTAATATTTAGAACTCTTACTAGCTCATGTTTTCAAATGATGAAGAGAGGAATTTCATTAGGCTCAGCAATATTATAATGTGGAGCACACAAAGACAGAAGTGAGACTTGCTACAGCAAAATTCCATCATAGGGTACTGTCTTGCTGATATAATCTTGACACTAACGGTCAGATAGATTCAACCTGACCACATGTCTATACAGAGTTATACCCGGTGGTGTTGGGAATGGGCCTGCTTTAACACAGATCTTTTCAAAGATGAAAAAGTATTAGGCCTGCTGAATGCACACTCTATGATGAAAATATATGAAAGGAGTTTATTGGCTCATGTAGCAGAGAAATTCAAGAGCAGCTTGATCCTGGGACCCAATCTGCCTCCCTCTCTTGGCTCTCAGCTCCCCACATTGCCTTCAGTTTTTGGCTCTCCGTGGTGGTAAGATGGCTCCCCATATCTCCAGGGTTCAAGCCCATAAGCCTCTCTTCCAGAGGTCCCAGAAAAAGTCTTTTACTCTTAATTGACTCACATATGTTCTCCTCTTAATAACTATGACAGGCAAATGCAATGTTCCAGTTGGCCAGGTCTGAAATCATACACTCACCTCTGATAGGAAGGAGGAAAACTCCCAGCTCTGCGGGTCAGAAGCCTGAAATGGGTCTCACTGGGCTAAAATCAGTGTTAGGAGGAGGATGTCTTCATCTGGAAGCTCCGCAGGAGAACCTGTTACCTTGCTTCTTCCAGCTTCCAGAGGTTGTCCGCCATCCTTGGCTTGTGGCCCCTTCTTTCATCTTCAAAGCCAGCAGCCCAGCATCTGCCAATCTCTCTCTGATTCTGACCTCCTCTTCCATTTCTTCTGTCACTTTAAAGGACCCTTGTGACTACACTGGGCCTGTTTGGATATTCCAGAATAATCTTACTTTAAGATAACCTGATTAGCATCCTTAGTTTCCCCTCAACATGTAACACAGCATATTTCTGTGTTCCATGGATTTGAACATGGGCATGGGTGGGGTGGGGTGGGGTGGGCTGGGGTGGGGGCTATCAGTTATCTGCCACGAAGTCCAAACTGAATTATCTTCTGTAATCTCAAGGTGATTGTACTCTACAATGTCTGCTCAGGATTTCTTCATTCTTCATGGCCCCTTCTGCTAAGTCCTTGCTTGTGAATTCATTTACTTACACATTTAATAGATAAGCATTAGTAGCTAGTGTTAAGTTAATTAAACAGGGATTAGCCATTAGGCTAAGGTGGTTCTGATGTTGTGGTGGCCTATGTAAGCAGACCACAGTGTAAGTGTGTAAATGCTTCAAGCTCACAAAACTCAAATCTGAAGGGGCACCTGGGTGGCTCAGTTGGCTGAGCATCTGACTCTTGGTTTCAGCTCAGGTCATGATCTCAGGGTCATGAGATCAAGCCCCACATCAGACTCCATGCTCAGAGGGGAGTCTGCTCGAGATTCTCTCTCTCTCACCCTCACCCTCTCCCCTGTGTGCTCTCTCTCTCTCTCAAAATAAATAAATAAATCTTTAAAAAAAAAAAACCTCAAATCTGAGAACAACCAATCACAAACAGCCAATTAAGAATTAAGCTATAGCCTTTCCTTAAGCTGTAGACTAATTTCCTTTCCTTGTGTATAAGTCTTTTTCCTAACTCCTGTCAGCTGAGTACACCTAAACACTTCCGGTTTATCACTACCCAACTGGAATCAATTTTTGCTCAAATAAACTCTTAGAATTATTTTTTAATTTTTTATTGTTATGTTAATCACCATACATTACATCATTAGTTTTTGATGTAGTGTTCCATGATTCATTGTTTGTGCACGTTCATCGGTTTATCTATAAACTATATAGACAGAGCACTGAATATACAATGGTAAACAAAACGTTCCCCTCCCTCTTGGTGTTTATGGTCTCATGGATGAACTGACCATAAATAACCTGATCGACAAGCAATATTTAAATACTTAATTGTTAGCAACTTGTTTTCAACAGAGGCTTTGTTTCCAAATTGGTTTGCAGATAATGGCCATCTTCAAAATTCTCCCGCTCTCTGTTTTTCTAACTGGACTCGGTCGGCACTCCCTCTAGGGGCCTTCAGGACACTGAAAAGAGGATATGGCCTGTTTGAGATGCAATGGACAGGAAGTGGCACTTCCTGCCGAGAGTCGCAATTGAGACAGATGCCGATGGCGCAGAAACAGGGTGGCCGTGACTCTCTGTACAACATCTTTAAATGACGACACCTCCCCGACCCATGTTCCCCATACTTGCCAGAGCAGTGGTTGAAGGGTATTTACATTTTAACAACTTCACATCTGACATCATGTTGGTTATATTAAGTAGTAAATGCGAAGCTACTCAGGACAAACTGGGAGAAAAGCAACAGTTTGGATGGTTCCAATGAATGAGAGACAAGAAAGAGATAATCACAGTTATGTAGGATGGCTTCCCACTCTTAAATATTATCTGCTTACAATTATTATTATTCCATCACGTAGGAGCTTTAAGTTTTTAATTCAGTCTTTCTGTTGTATCATCTTGGCCAAGTCTATGCCGTAGTGTTCTTATTTATAGGAAGTGGGTAAAAATGTGGCAATCCTTCACACAGCAGTAATGAGGTTATTTTTAAAGGAGTTTTAAGGCCCGGGGCAAGTCTTAGTACACAGGTCAAAGGGTTTTGTATACAATCACTAAAAATTCTTTCAGTGCTTCTGTAGCTCAAGATGCATTTTATCCTTGTTATCTCCCCAGAATCATAGGTCCCTTAAAAACATGACCTTGAAAAAATCCTTTTAATTATGTGTTGACAGCAGCACTGCCTACTCCCTCCTTTTCCCATTCACTTTCCTCCCCCAACAGAAATAACACAAATTCTCACCCCGGAAGATAGTTTCGTGCTACAACACATGGCCACAAACTTTAAATCTCAACTGAGCGCTGAGCCCCTCATATTGTGGAAACAGTTCGCTAGCTTGTGCCCCAAATGAGCAACATTGTAAGAGTGGTCATCAACTAGAGACTTTGTTCACTGTATTTCCTTAAAACCTGCAGATTTGGGGCCAGATTACTAACGAGCTATCACATGCGTCAGCCTTGGCTGTCTTCCTCTAATCTACAACTTTGTCTTACAGTTTCATATTTGCATTCATTTCCCTTCCATGGCCATATTAATCAACATCCCAGCAGGACCCTTACTGAACATTCAAGGGATTAAACCAAAGAGCGTTAAAAGAATTATTTACAGAGGGCGAATCTCTGTATGCCAGACAGGGAAAGAATAAGAGGGATGAATTCTCTGACCTCTCCTTCATCCCTGTCCCATCTCCTACCAATACAGCCAGCCCCAGACAGACGCCAGAGGGCAGGCAACCCTGGACAATGTGGGCACTGGCTATCTGCCTCCTGGGGCACGGAGTGTGTGTGACGGACTGGGGGCTGCAGTGTGGAGCCCATGCATGGGCCCTATGACACTGCCTTTCCTTCCCCCGCCACAGCAGGGTGGCCAGACACTGCCATTCTATTGTGCCCTCATTCACTGAATCTTACCACAGTGTGAGGTAGGTACTATTATTACTCTTCCCATCTCTCAGACAAGGGAACTGAGATACAGAGAGGTTGAGTAACTTGGTCAAGGTCACACAGCTAGTTGGTGGCAGACTGAAGATCTGAATCCGGGCAGCCTGGCTTCAGGGACTGTG
Source organism: Neomonachus schauinslandi (assembly GCF_002201575.2). Lineage (NCBI taxonomy): Eukaryota > Metazoa > Chordata > Mammalia > Carnivora > Phocidae > Neomonachus > Neomonachus schauinslandi. The sequence goes on from NC_058407.1 coordinate 123,408,100, forward strand.
TTCTTTACCCATACCTAGGTCGTCTCTCATTCTTTTTATTGTGACCCGAAGTAGACACTGGATTTCTATCCCGAATATAAGAAGGAATCCCAAAACCAGCAAGAAAAAATCAAGAACCCACTAGAAAAATGGGCCGAGGCTCTTGATAGGCAACTCACAGAAGAGAAATTAAAATGACCAATAAACATATAAACCATCACTAGTAGTAAAGGAAATGCAATTTTTTTAAAATGAGATGTGATTTTTCTTCACCCATTACATTAGCAGAAATGATCATTGCCACGTATTGGCAAGGAAACAGTTATTCTCATAAGCTGGGTTGGAATACAAATTCGTAGAACTTTTGTGGCACTATGTAATAAAACGTTAAATACCCATTAACTGATGACTCAGCCATGCCCATTGCTTACCATCTACTGTAGAGAGAGATGTCCATTATGTGTACCATGATATCACTGTCATATTGGCAATAGTAAGATTTTGGGAAGTACCTAACCGTCGATTTCACATTGATAGTTTCAAAAAAAATGGCGGTAGCGTCTACGAATCACTGGCCGATAGTTCAGAAGCAAGAGAGGCAGTTACAGCGTGGTGGGTGAAGTTTGCGGACCTGAGTCAGACCCGTGGGTATTCCCATCCAGTGGTACCACTGTGTGAAGAGCAAGCTCTGATCCTCTCTGTACCCTGAGGGCTTCATCCAAAAGCGAGTCTAACAATAGCACCCACTTTGGTGCGAGAAGTCAGGCAGGCAGGACCTGTAAAGATCTCAGAACCGCGTCTGACACCTGCCAAGTGCTCTGTAACTGTTAGCGGTTGTTATAAGTCACCCGGAAAGATCTCCTAGATACATGGTTTAAAAAACAATGCAGACACATGCACGCATGCACCACACAGGATGACTGCAGTTATGTATATAAATATATGCATAAATAATATATGCATATATATGGATGAACATAAGCAGTCACTTAAAAGTGATTTGTATAATTGTCTCACCCTTTTTGGAAGGATAAATGCTATATCCTTTTAAAGAGACATTTAAAAAAATTATTTTTCAGGGCGCCTGGTTGGCTCTGTCAGTTGAGTGCCCAACTCTTGATTTCGGCTCAGGTCATGGTCCCCAGGGTCATGAGATCGAGCCCCGTGCTGGGCAGTGTGGAGCCTGCTTAGGATTTTCTCTCTCTCTCTCTAAAAAAAAATAATAATTATTTCTCAAACTTCACATAGAAAAAAGACTGGAAGAAAATATATCCGAATGTTCACAGTGATTGCTTTTGGATGTAGAAACGATGAATTCATTTTGCTTACTTTTTCTCTTCCAAATTTGCCTTTGGGCTTACGTATTACCTTAATTCCAACATTTAAGCAACTATGGTTTTAGGGAAACACATTGCTAACATGTATTAAGAGAAATGATGAAGCTTGAGACAAAAGGCCTTTCCTCGGCACTGATGATTTTCGTGTAGCTCAGATGAACTTCAGAAGTTTCCTTCTCTACAGTTTTTTTTCTTTCAAAAAGGCAGGAGGGTCTGAAAAGGAGCAGAAATGACTCCCAGTAAAGAGGTCATGTGCATAAAGATGAAAGGCTTTGGGACAGTTTGATTTGGAAGGAAGAAGTTCCCAAACTCACAGCCTCTCTTGTCGAGTGCAGCCTCCCGACGTGCATTGGTTAGACTAGGGTGGTTCACTCAGTTGTGATTCTGGAAGCCTTGACACGACACACATGCTCCATTTTCTCAGGATCCCATCATTTCTAATTGCCTTAAACCCTTCGGCAGCTTTTATTTATGATCCTTGCCTGGTCCCTAAAAGCATGTGAGCCTGCAATGCCCAAGGAAGCCCTCAGTTCAGAACCGAAAGGGAACTGAGAACACGTCAAGAGATTGTGATTAAACACGAAGAAATAGTATTTAGGTTTAAATCAAAGAGAGCTTGCGCAGGCCCATTCCTGACGAACTCCGATGGCAGGCTATTTAACTGCGTGTCTCAGATGATTTTGTATACACTTTCACGGAGATCAGGCATTAAAATCCCACTGGGAATCTTGTAAAGCAGCAGGTCTCTGACGGGCATGGGCGTCCACATCACCTGCAGTATCCAAAGCACAGATTTCTGAAGCCATCCCACCCCCCACTTCACCACTGAGGTGCTGGATCAGTAGGTCACACTAAATCAGGGAAGCTTTGACCTCATTTCAAGAAACTGCATTGTGGTAGACACCTTGAGAGATGCCCGTGAAGCCCACAACCCCCTTCTCCACAGGATGCACCCACACAGCCCACAGCTCTGGCCACAGCAGACTGCACAGGGAAAGACATCTGCTCTCAAGGTGGGCCTGTCAGACTCTCTATCCTGACCACTCGAACTTGGAATTCAGCGAGGCTAATAACCTCCACTCATTCTCCAACTGGAAGGAGGTGGGACGTGCGAAGTTGGAGGCGGGGGGAAGGCTATCTTCTGCCTCCTGGATATAGAAGCAAGGAAAGCTAATCTTTTAAGGAAATGAAGCAGCAGTGCAGAGAAAAACAAAACTGAAAGATGATGCAGTCCCGTATGAAGGTACAGTAACTGCTATGACAAACAGCCCCAAATTCCAGTGACTTAACACAATAAAATTTTATTTCTTGCTCATGTAACTGTCTACAGTGGCATCTTTTGGTCAGTATTTCTATCCTGTGGCTCTGCCCTCCCTCAGGTCCCTGGAGGCTTGCGTTCAGCCAGTGGATAGGATCAGCATATAGGAAGCTTTTATGTGCCAGGTCTGGGAGCAGCACAGAGACTCAACTGGCCAGAAGCCAGCTACGTGGCCCTGCTTAAAGACAAGGCATGCTTGGAAATGTGGTTTAGCCACGTACCCCAAAGAAAAAGGGAAATGGAGTTTGGTGAACACATAGCAGTCTCTGCTAAGCTCCAAAGAGAGAAAAGTTAAAAGAACAGTTGCCAAACTATTATCAAAATGTAAACGAACAGAGTTACCTGGGGGGCTCAGTGGGTTAAGCGTCCAACTCTTGATTTTGGCTCAGGTCATGATCTCAGGCCCTGAGATCAAGCCCCGTGTCGGGCTCCGCACTGAGTGTGGAGTCTGCTGGAGATTCTCTCCCTCTGTCCCTCCCGCTCATGCGCTCTCTCTCTCTCTCTCAAGTAAGTAAATTAAAAAATCTTTTAGAAAAAATGAACAAGCAAAAACCAGAAAATAAGTAACTGTGAGGATGTGGAGAAATTGGAACCCTCGTGCACTGTTGGTGGGAATGCAAACTGGTGCAGCCGTTGTGGAAAACAGTATGGAGGTTCCTCAAAAAATTAAACATGGAACTCCCTAGGGTCTGGAATTCCACGTACTCAGCGGAATTAAGAAAAGGAATCAAACAGGTACTTGCACACCCCTGTTCATAGCAGCATTATTCACAAGAGTCAAAAGGTGGGAACAACCTGAATGTCATTAAAAGATAAATGGATATACAAAATGTGGCTTATTCATACAGTGGAATACTATTCAGCCTCAAAAAGGAAGGAAATTCAGGGGCTCCCGGGGTGGCTCAGTGGGTTAAGCATCTGCCTTCGGCTCAGATCATGATCTCAGGGTCCTGGGATCATGACCTGAGCTTAATGACTGAGCACCCAGGAACCCCTAAAATATTTTTAACAAAGGAAGGAAATTCTGACGTATACTATAACATCCCAAAAGTACAAATATTTTATGATTCCACTAATACAAATTTCCTAGAGCAGTGACATTCATAGAGATAGGGAGTGGAATCGTAGGTACGAGGGGCTGGAGGGAGGGAGGAATGTCTCTAGGCCAGGTTTATTCCTGAGCTACAGACATGAATGTAAAAACAAACAAACAAACAAATAAAAAACATGTACACTCAGGTTCCACACATCCTATCTCAACACATCATCACCCTCTGCTCTCCGGAATCCGTTCCTCTGCTCCTCCTTCTCCATTCTCTATTTCAGCCAATAGTTCTGCTTTCAGTTGCCCAAACATCCAAAGAATTATTCTAGATGCTCTTTCTCTCCAACCCCACCATCAAAACCATCTGTTCAGCCAGAAGCGTCTTTCCCATCCTGTGTGTCACTGCTCTAGCCCAGGCCTGCTTTAGTCTCCAGATTCATCACTAACAACGTGCTGATTGCTTTCAATACCTTCAATCTCTTTCCATCCTTTGCCCACGATTCCCCAAACAGATCATCGCAAAGTACGGGTCTGATTGTGTGTCGTCTGCCCGCCACCCGGACTCGTCTGCCCACCTCTCACCCTCCATACAATGGCACGTGAGACTCTTCATAGAACCAGCATTGCCCATTTCCTCCCGGCCACCCCATCTCCCACAGCACCCAGCTCACTCCCCACACAGGGCTACTTCTCAGGCTTCCATGACGTCACAGTGCTATTCCCCCCTGCCTGGAGTACCTCTCTCATCCCCTCCTTCACTTCTCTGTCAAGAGTCAGGTCAGACATCACCACCTCCTGAAAGCCTTTTGTGACTTCCCATCCCTATCCCTCATCTGGGTTAGTTGCCCCTCTGAAATGTCCTCCCAACCTCACAGATGCTCCTTGTACATTCATTTCTCCATCCACCCGGCTGCCAGCGCTTAGGTCAGGGACTCTGCTTTTGCCTCAAGGCCACCAGAACCCATCTCTGTGTCTGGCATGTGTAGACGCTCAACAGATGTCTGTGGTTCCCACTAAGGGGGATTCATTATTTCCTGGGAAAAGTTATAAAGACAAGGTGCCAATGGGAAAAAAAAAAAAAAAAAAAACCACACATGTATTGATGTGCTCATTACACATTCAATCAAATCTTGATTGGGGAAGACTGGTTTTTTTTGGACTACTGACCCTCACGCAAGGTATCGCCCTATGCTAGGGGAGCGAAACTGAAAGCAGCCCTTTTCCCATCCCTGAGTCCGTCCCTGAACTGACTGTATTCAGGAATGCAGACACCGAAAACAATAAAACACAACTGGAAGCTAATGAAATACTCATTTGTACTCGTCCTGGCCATGCTTCTACATGGGAGTAATTCCATTTACATCTCTAGAAAGAAAATCTGGGTTTCATTTTGTAAACTCAGAGCAGACATAAGGTGCCCAAAGACATCTTGACACTCCAGCAGTATTGTAGAGAATTCCACATATAGCACTTTTTGCTGATGACACCACCACTCAGAAATGTGACATTTTCTTCTTACAAAGGAGAAACTATACTTTGCCCATAATCTGGCAACTCACTTCTGAAAGCTGTGTTTAGGACTGATTTGCTCCAAATTCCCAGATGAACACATTCATGCAATTTCTATTTATAGGTTAAATCTAGTCACTACAAAAATGCACAATAACAAAAGATGGTTACACCCCTAGCGGATAACCTACTTAAAGGAAAACCACTGGTCTCTAGGAAAGCGCAGACCACAGAAGGCTTAACCCCAGCCTTGCTTCAGTGGAATTTGACCTGTGTAACCATGTCCCTTCCTCATATAACAGTTCTCCAGCAGCACTTCTCCGCGGGCTTAATCCAAACCTTGCTTGCTGCCTATCCCAATCCGTTTCTGGCACTTGGTATTTTGTGGGACTGGATTGAGTTAAGAGAGCCAGATAGTTTCAGTGGTGAGCAGCATGAATATATGAATGAAGGTATGATGAATTCAAGTGCTCTGACTTCAAGAAAGGATAGGCACGGGGCCCAGGTAAGATACGAGGGTAAAAATCCGTCTCCCCTTGGCCTTAAAAATAATGAAAAGAATTTCATGGTATGCATAAACAACATCTCACTCCTTCTGTAGATGAGCATTTCACACAGTGTTCTAGTCCCCAACATTCATGCTTGCAATCCTTTTCTCACATTCTTATTTTAAGAATAATAGATCAGCTTAGCTATTGGGATAGGAATGTGGAATCACATTCTTATTAGGAATATGGAAATCTTCCTCTTGCAGAGATCACTTTGGTACTAAGCATGAATGAGAATGACAACAGGGTTCAAAATCATGTCATTCTTTTTCTGGCCCTCGCTCACAATAATCCTTGCCCTCCAGTATCGTCAGTCTCCAGAAGATACATACCTAATTTCTAGAATCCACTCCCACTGTTACAGAAACCGTCCACAGTACACAGGCACTGCTAGAGGTCTGAGCCAGCATGGAGACCCAGAGGCTCTGAAAGCACCCTCGAATTTGTTACCATGCCCCAATCTTGAGGATTTCTAAAAGAACACACCACTCCAGGGCACTCAGATCTGCTCGGGTCTCAAGCATCCCAAGCATCCTCCGGAACTACGGGTGGTTATGATTCCTTTCCTCCTTCCAGGGTCACAAGGTCAGGGCCAAGGGAAAATTACTGAAAACAAGACCATTGAGGGTTGACTTGCTAATATCAAAACATGCTATCCTGACACATTAACTATAAATAGCACAGAACTCACACAGGAAAGACAGATCAATGGAATGAAGCGTCCAGAGACTAGATGTAAGCACACACACACACACACACACACACACACACACATGCTCACAAATTTATTACATGATACAAATATTTCAAATTGGTGATTCACAGAGAAAAGACTCTTAGCAAATAAATAAAATAAATGGCCTACCAGTTTGGGGGGGAAAATGAAGATTGATCCTCATCTTCCATTCCATATCCAAATAAGTTCTGAATAGATTCAGATTCAAATGTTAAAAAAAAAAAATCCCATAAAATAGCCAAGGAAAAGATTAATAGGTTTAAACTTTTCTATGCTTAAAAAAAACAGACATATGACATATGTTTATAGGTAAATAAATGCATCTTTGCAATGCCTCTTTTTAAAGGTGAATATAGAAAGGCATCTTACAAATCAGTAAGGGAAAGAGGGATTCTCCACCAAAAAATGGGCACAACACAAGGAGGCGATTCACAAAGGTAGAAATACAGATACTACAAAATGCTGGTAGAGATCAAAGCAAGTTGCATTAAAAAACAATGATCTATCATATTTCACCTATCAGATTGGCAAACACTGAAAAGAGTGATCCTACCCAGGGTTGACTAGGCAATAGCCAAGGGAAATAAGGCCCTGCTTGTGGGAGTGGAAATCGATACCCTTTCAAGAACACCGTCTGGCGCAGGGCATCTAACTTCAAAATACATGTGTCATTTGACCGGCAATTCCACTCTGGGAATCTATCCTGAGAAACAGTCAGCCAGGTATGGGAAGAGGAAGGTGCACACAGTGAGGTCAGTTTGGGGGGACGGGAATGCAGCAAAGGGATGTACGACAGGTCCCAGGGACTAGGGAGGACAGAGGGGAGGACATTGGGCAGATTTCCTAGAGGAAGGGATGCTGGAGGTGAGTCTGGGAAGACAGGCAGAAGGAGGAACAGAAGGGACAGGAGGACAGAGGTAAGGCACAGAGAGAGCACCGTGCACCTAGGAACATAAGTAGGGCCTTGGAGCTGGGGGCAGGGAAAGAGGAGGAAGGGAGTCAGTAACAAGAATACCAACAAGGGCTGCTTGTGATGTCCACTTTATGGATGACAAAACTGAGGTTTGGTTACACAGTTCAGGTGGACAGAGATGCTCACATTACTTGTAATGATAGAGCGGGAATTTGAGCCAAGGTTCCTCTGACTGTGGAGCCCAGGGCATGGTGGGGAATTTGGGCTTTCCCCAGCTGGCCACAGGCCACTGTGGAAGGCACGTGGGAGGCACGTGGAAGGCACATGGCGGGGGGGGTGGATTCACCTTCCTCAAGTTTGCTCTGGCGGCAGTGTGGAGAGCAGATCAGAGGCCTCCCAGGAAGAAAGAGAACAACCAGGTAGGCATTGATTGCAAGACCGATGAGTGAGGAGAGACCAAGTAGGCATGGAGCGGTGGGGGATTTGAGAGAGAAAACCCACAGGACTTGAGGACCTGTTGAGCGAGAGGGGTGGGAGGCAGAGGAGGAGTCCAGACTGACTCCTGCTGTCCCCCTGACATTTCACGATGAGCAAGTGCTAATATCCAAACAATTGCTCTTGCTTCTTGGACACACCTCTATCCACATCTTTGCTCTCAGCCTTCCCTCCCATGACACATCATCCCCAATTGCCTTCAAGGTGAAATGCCATCTTTCAAAGGCTGTCTCCAATGCTACCTCCCAAAGTCACAGAAAACTCTTCTTCCACCCCACTTAGAGAGTGTCTTGGGGGCATTTTGTGTTGGCCTTTACCTGCCTGACAGTTAATCAGTTGTGCAAATACCTTGTTTTCCTCTCTTGTCCACATGGCCACATCGTGCCCCTTCCCACATGTTTTGCAGGACAAAGCAGAGGCTCTTGGGCATGGTGGACATTTAAATAGTTGAAATAAAGAAAAACAAATAGCTCTCCCCCTCTTTCTGCTCTTAGATTTTGCCTTCTCAGCTTTTAGCAAAGAGCTTGCTTAAATGTTTCTTGCTCCAGAAACCAAAAGAGTTGGAAGGAAGTTTTGGAATGCTGCGGGAGATTTTCTTAATCCTTAACTGGCTGATAACACTGCAGGAAACTAGCTTAAGGAAAACAGTGATGAAACAGTAAGGTCCTATTACCCCTATTACTGCTTCCCTGCTATACTGAACAGGACATTCTGAGAGTAATTTCCAGTGGAATGTCTTCCAAATGTATATAAATAGTCATGGTCAGCCTGGTGAAAGTGTGTGTTTCCAAGATGAACTGATAAACTAAGCAAGATAAAAGAGGTCAAGTGGACAAGATGGATTGCACAGGACATTTATAGATGAAGTTGGCTCATTTTGCTGGAAAGCAAGTGCATACGAGTTCAGACACTCTATGGATCTGCCTCATTTTAGAAAGCACGGGACAAAACTTTAATCTCAAAAACAAGGATAAATAAATAAGGGGAGACTGTTTACAGAACCAAAATAGTCCAAACTCTACAGTAAGTCAGGCACAAATAGATATTCATGCAAGAAATCAGGGTGATCCTTGGTAAAAATGAGTCAACTCAAAACCCTCCACCATGTAATGCTTTGGCCATTGTAGTGATGGGGTCCCAGTGGGGCCCCTCCTAGAGTTGTCTTTCCTCTCAACCACTCCATACACCAAACCAGAATTTCCCAAAGTGTGTTGCCTGGAACACTAACCCCAGAAAATTTTCCATCAAGGGGGTTCCATGGTCAAAGACAGCTAGGAAATGTTTATTAATATCATAACATCTCTTGGAGACTCACCATGCATCTTGGCATCATGGAGCCTCTGAAAACTCTTCTATAAATAAACTTTCACTCTTCTTAAGCGTGTGTTTCCCAATTATTTGGTCATGGAACCTTCTAAGAGGAGCAAAAGTAAGACCATAGCACGAGGTTGATACAGTGTTCCCCAAAACCCAGTTGAGAACCTCAAGATCTTACCATCCCTGGTTTTCCTTCCTTCTTCTGAACCTCATCTCTTCACTTCAAAAGTCAATGGCCACATTGCTCTTTTCCTCAAAGCCCAGAGAGGTGACTAGAAAACATGAAGAGATCATTTAATTCATTTATGGATAATGACTTTTTTATTACCTCTCCCTGGGAACATTTACATTTTTCCTGAGGCCTTCTGAAATATAATGGCTAAATCCAAAGGAAGAGTGCAAATGCCAAGACTCTCATGCCTCTGTGTCACATCAGAAAAGTCAGCTCTTCTTTCCAGGCATAGACTCCCCACCAGGGAGACGTAGGGAAGTTACACTCCCTCTCCTTGGCCATCAAAGCAACCCCCACAACAACAAAATACCATGTGTGCTAACATTCACCCTCATCTTTACCTTGTCATGCTTTAGGGATCAAAATAAGTATTGCTTCCTTCTCCCTGACCCCTGGATAGAATAACAAATGGGGCTATCCACATTCATAAAACCCAGGACGTCCCCCTGCCCTGCCCCCATAGCATGTATCACTTTGTATGCCACAGTGGCTCACTTCTCTGTCTCTCTGTCTCCTCTTCTTCTGTGTGCCCAGAGCCTGGCCCAAGACAGAGTACATCGCAGGAAATCAATAACCTGACGAATGGAGAAATGTGTTTGTTGGTTGTCTTTTAATCCAACGGGACTAACAATCCCATTTCCAAGAAGAAATCTAAAAGGAGAAGATGAATATATGAGTCTGCAGCGGTGAGAGTCTAATGATCCCATTCATACTATTTGAGCATTGCCATATAAGGCATTATAGAAGAAACAACAGGAATATAAAAGGTTTGTAAGATCCCATACCTGCCTTCAAGGAACTTAAAATGATGAAGGAACAATCATAACCCTTCTACTGGCCTGCAACATGGCTGATGCAGGAGAGCAATGCTGAGCACTAAGAGTGTCCTGAACACCCTCTCTATTTCCATATTAAGAACACAAACAGTTATTAGATTGAAAGTTTCACCCTGGCCCCCAGTGCCAACAGCCTAAAATAGGGTAGCTTCCTGGGGCAAGGAGGCTTGCCCACAGGATACCTAACAGACATAGTGTGTTTCTGCTACTCAATGCTGTGTAGGCACCAGCAGAGCAGACAAAAGATGCAAGGGCCCAGGCTCACGGGGGGCTGAGGAAGTCGGGTGGAGCTGTGCAGCTTTGCTGGTGTGTGTGATAGCAGCCGAATGGGGAACATCTGTGTCCTGTCAGAGTTTCCTAGAGGTCTTCTCTAACTGCAGTGTGAGCAAATTAAGATTGATAAACTGTAGGGCTCTTTCTGGCTTTAAAGATCCCAGATGCTCTGCGAAATTAATGAATGCTCTATCTCCACTCAATCTGACACCAAAACAGAACTTTGAAAACATACCAGACCCCTGCTCCCCCAACACCCCGGGCAGCGCTCCTTCTTTCAGCTCGGATTCCAGGGGCGCACACCCATATATTTAGTTGGCGACGGTGTGTGTGTGTGTGTGTGTGTGTGTGTATACATATGCGCACATGTGCATTTTCAGACCAGAACTATCTTCACTCTAGGGCATGTGTACACAGTCTTGACCAACAAATGTACCTCTGTTAACACAAACTCCCCAACTAAGTTCCTTAAACACCAAACTGTCCATTACAGAGTAATTCCAAGAAAGATGAGATCATTTGCGTCATTTGGAAACTATTGTTTTACTCAAACACAACACATTGCTAATAATAATACCTAAGTTGTTCTGTTCTTATTCTCCAGCACTGAGTTCACTAACCTAGTTCTCTACATGGCCAACAGCATGTTTTATTTCTATCAGTAGAAAATAATCACATGTAGCTCGAGGAAAAGTATTTGAGGCACTTAACTAAAGCAATTCTATTTCTGTGAGATTCTGAAGATCAGATACAATTGGAGAACAGCCTTTTGGTGGCCACCCAAGTAAGCACGCAAGTCCAAATGAAGTATCTCTAACAATGGTAGTTCCCTTAGAAAAGGAACTGACTAGAAGGCAATATCCCTAACAAAGGAAAAGCATCCTAGGAGGATACCAAAGCCAAAAAAAGAAGAAATGCCCTACAAAATTCAGACCACTGGATCATCTACTTCCGTGTTCTCTTTCCAATTAGGGCATTAAAGGGAATTAAATAGTTTATCCTCTATAACATCATCCTCAGAAGTTGAAAATGTCCCTAAACATCCCTAAATTCCCTATCAAGGTTGGTGAGAAAACTTAAAGCAATGATTTGGGGTGTTGAAGCTCTTTTAAGCAGAGCATGCCTGGACAGGGGCCCCAAGTCAGCGGCCTCCAGCATGGGAATCACACTGGTTTCCTCTGCTGCTTGTTATCTGGTTTTCAAAGTTCTCCGTTTCCAGAGCCCAGGGATCATATCGGCAAGCCAGCTTCATTCATCCCCCCATTCATCCATTCAGCAAGTCTTTATGGTGCATTTAAGATTCCACCACCTGGGATACATTGGCGCATAATAAAACTGTGGTCCTCAAAATCTGGTGCGGGGACCAGGGGTATCAGCATCAGCTGGGAACTTATTAGAAATACAAATTCTTGGGTTCCACCTCAGACCTACCACAAACTCGGGACTGGCTAGCAATCTGGTTTTTTAGCAAGCCCCCCAGTAGATTTGGAGGCGCATTTAAGTGGGGAACACTCTCACGGAGCACACCCTCTTGTGGAGGAGATGGGCGATAATTAATAAATAACAAATGTGTGATATAACGTGAGGCAACAATTTTTAACTGTTTTTTTTTTTTTTAAGTAACTCAAGGAAACAGGAAGAGAGAAATAGAGTGCTATGTCAGATAGGAGGGTCGGGGAAGGAAAGCCTCCCTTCGGAGCAGAGCATGAAGCCAGGGCACAGGACACATGCACAGCCAGCCCAGCATCATCGCGGCATCCTGTCTCCCTTCAGAGCTTCCGATAAACATCAGACCACACTGGAGAGACGTTTGTCTTCCCAGCCATTCTAGAATGCCTATGGGAATTTGAATCTTGAGGAAAAGTAAAAAAATCTAGTACCTGCTCCAAACCTCCAAATAAGTTTTGAAATCAGAAGATTACAAAATAGCCAAAAGCCTCAATGATTTCACTTACCATTGGAATAGACGTAAGAGAGACCTTCTTGACAGGGAAGATTATGAAAATATAGAATGGGCTGCCAAAGAAGACACAGGACTGCTATCCTGAAGGAAAGATTATTCCCCAACACTCATGATTCATGTGAAATTCTGGTGGGATGCAAGCCTGAAACAGATGACCCTTTGGGGTCACATTTATGCCTGAGATCATAAACATCTGCTATACTGTTTTTCCAATGCTTTTAATAAAAATCCTCAAATATATGGAAGAACAGAGTGAGGATCCCACATAGACGTGCCATCTAGAATCCAAAATGTTACTTTTTTCCATATTTGTTTTACCTAGATAGATAGGTAGATAGATAGATAGATAGATAGATAGATAGATAGATAGATAATAAATAGATATTGCAAGTCATTGGAAAATAAATGATACTGTGTCACTTTACCCTTAAATATACAATCATGCATCTCCTAAAAATCTATTTTTTCCGACAGAATCACAGTGTTATTATCACTCCTAAGAGAATTATTAGTAATTATCTAATAATTTCTAATCCATATACAAGTTTCAAAGATTTCCCTTAATTACTTATTTAGGTGATAACTGCAAAATGCTCATCTTGGTTGGATAGAGATTTGAGTTTCATCTGGTTCTAAATACAGACATAGATATAGACATTGAAATTATACCAAAACTTAAGATGACGATGATCACTAACCCAATGGTTACAATAAACAATTTATGGAGAAATGTTAGAAAAGGAAGTAGGGATCCCAGAAAAAGAGACTGAGCCTGCTATCGATTAAATGTCTGTGTCTCCCCAAAATTCATATGTTGAAATCCTCACCCTCCCCCCTACCCCGGACCCTGTGATGGCATTAGGGAGTGAAGCATTTGAGAGATAATTAGATCATGAAGGTGTAGCCCTCATGAAATGATTAGTACCTTTAAAAGAATAATGAGAGAGCTTGCTTCCTCTTTCTTTCCATCATGTGAGGGTAGAGCAAAACAGCGACAGACTCTAAGCCAGGAAATGAGCCCTCACCAGACACCAGATCTGCTAACACCTTCATCTTGGACCTCCAGCCTCCGGAACTGTGAGAAATAAAAGTTTGCTATTTAAGCCACCCAGTCTGTGATAATTTGTTATAGCAGCCTGAACTGACAAAGATAGAGTCTGAATACATTCATTCATTTATTCAGCAAATAGGCTGCTTGTCAGACCCGCAGAGATGTATGAGACAGACAGTATTCATGTATTCTAGGGTCAGTTCAGTCAGTAGAGGAGAAGTCAGAATCGAGGAGAAATGGCCGCCGTGTAATGGGGATCCCTTTGTGGGCTCAGGACCTACCTATCCCTACATCTTTCATCTTACTGCCAGTCTTGAAAAATTCTTTTTACTTATAAAATGGGATTTTTTTTAAAGATTTTATTTATTTATTTGACAGAGAGAGAGAGAACACAAGAGAGCACAAGCAGGGAAAGTGGCAGGTAGAGAGAGAGGGAGAAGCAGGCTCCCCACTGAGCAGGGAGCCCTATGTGGGGCTCGATCCCAGGACCCTGGAATCATGACCTGAGCTGAAGGTAGATGCTTGACTTACTGAGCCAGCCAGGCATCCTTAAAATGGGATTTTAAATTTGCAGTGGACTCACTCATGGTTTAGAGGGCCCTGTGTCTCAGGGAGGTAACCTACACTTCTAGGATTAGAGTGCCAAGCAGATGGACACTGGGACCGTCAAGGTCATCTTGGATGGAGACACGAATAGAAGAACCAGGGGAATGCCAGGTCAAGAAGTGTCCAGGCCACACTGAATGAATCTTCGGCTTCTTTAGCGTTTGAATGGAGGGGGGAAAGAGGGACATCTCTCCTGCATTCCTTTTTTACAGGTTTTGTCTAAAAACTGGCAAATGCAAGACATAAAGCTCGACTCTCAGGGACAAAAGTAATCTGTAATACCATAATCTTTAAACAGAATGCTAGAAATTTAAGAGAGTGTGAGGTCTGGTCATTGAAAAAAACATTTATGTAACATCTATTAGACAGAAGAATTAGACAATTTAGGAGACTCAGACAATCGGGAGTTAGTGCTGCTCTTCACGAGGTTACAGAGCTTTAGGAAGGAAAGTACCAGTGACTTTCAGAGGACACATAGCTATTGTGGTGGCACAGTTATGTTTAAAACATAGGTTTCTTTCTTTACCACCCGAGGCTGTCTCCAGCAGCCCATAATGGCCTTGATGAGATTTAATATTACATGAGTCCTTTGTTAGTTTTATTACATGTAAGTTTCAGGAGGGCAGACGCTTCAATTTGTTCCCAGATGGCATTCCCCGCCCCCCCCCCCCCCCCCCCCCCCCCCCCCCGCCCCGGCACAGTGCTGAACACATGTGCTGTATCTGGCACATAATAGGTGCACAATATATTTTCTAACTAAATGAACATGCATACCTGAGGTCATACAATATATTACAACATCTCCTCCCATTGTGTACTAAACACTTTTAATTTGTGTGTAACTTGCTTTACCTCCCACACTTCACAAGGCCAAAGAAGTAACAAGGGCAATGATGATGATTTAAATAGGTCAGGATATTTTGTTTTCCTCAGATCTGATCGTACTTCTCAGAAGCGCTTTATTTTAATTATTGAATTATTCTAATTTATTCTAATTCAGAATTATTCTCATTCTTACATAATGAAACCATGCCAGCAGAAGCTATTTCATCCTACTCTTTGAGGGGGAAAAAAAAATCAACACTATTGCAACACTAATGCAAGTCATTGGTGTAACTTCGACACTAATCCATTGATCCTCTTCCCATTTTATGAAAGCAAGGAGAACTACATCATAGATTTTTCTATGACTTAACAAGAACCAATGCTCTATCTAGCTAACCTCAGTCGTTCATGTATCACTTGGACGGTAGCCTAATTGGCATTGAACCTAAAGCAGTGTTCTCAACAGCAAATACATTTTAGAGAATACATTTTAGAGACAATTTCGGTGGCTCCTGAGACCCTTTGGCAACTTCTCTAACTGTTCCTCAAGAGAAAGTAGATTAATCTTTAACTCTGATTGAATTTCCCGACACCAAATGGCTTCTCAGTCTTCTCTCAGTTAGCAATTTGCCAGTCATTTGGGATAAACAGTTAATAATTATCAAGACTTTGGAATTCTCCACACTCTGTGAGGTAATTTTTGTAAGTTTAATAACCATGCAGACAGCTCCCCTTAACATTCTCAGTGCTTCCCGGCAATTGGCAGTTGGAGGCATCCTCCAAACCTCACCATTTGCTTTCTTAATTCTATCTGCAATTATCTAAACACTCTATGAAGAGGTGATGGCATCTCTCTGTGGAGGTGGGATACCTACCAACAATGGCAAATTCTTCCCACCTGGTGTTTCTCAGGCTCAGTTAGAAACGCCAGCTGAGCTTCTGCTCCTGGCTAGGAAGAAGCAGAGCTGCATCCCATGGTGCTATTTTATTAACTCGCTCCAGGAAACAATGCGGTGAGAAGTAGACATTGTTCTTCGGTTGTCTGCTGATCAGCCTCAGTGGGAAGGAAATTATCCCTTGGACAGACCAGAAGGAGTACAAAGAAGGTCCGGCAATGCATGGTCTTCCCCGACTTAGTTTTTCAGAGAACTAGGCAGTGGATAGAGTATCACTTCACCCCAGCTCATCAGAGTCACACTAAGTATGTACCAGGCTCGCTAAAAAAAAAACAATACAGAGATTAACATCGCCCTGTGCAAATTCCTGGAGCATACTTTTAAATGTGATGCTATGTGAATTTTACCCCAACAAACAAATATATAGACAAACAAATAAGTGCCTCCTAGGCACTGGAAAATCAGCTAGGAGATATACATATTAAGTGGCCCTTCAGCTACATCTTAGGAAGCACCACCTGTCAAGTGGACAGTGAATGTAGCCAAGGGCAGTCTTCACTCTCGATAGCTACTGTTCTAGAATAGAAAACAAGGAAAAGAAAAAAGCCCCCCAAATCAGCAGGACAAGAGAAAGGGAATTGCTTTAGACAGGAAACGTCTCAGAAAATAATTTAATATGGTAAACAGAAGAAAATTCAAATACTCTCCCAGAATGCAGAGAAAAGTTGAAAAGAAGGAGAGATGATAGAGAAGACAGTGTTTTAACCTAAAAATTGTCATAGTTTCTGAAAAAGAAGCCAAAATAGTTGAGATAGAAGCAATATCTTCAACAAATTTCCCTGAGTGTGTAGATCAAAGAATCTCCAAACAAAATCAGTTAATATAAATCCACAATTAGATATCCTTTAAAAAAAAAGAGCAGATTATGAGAATGCCTCAGTCAATGTGTTAACAGGAACAGGAACTTCTGCAAGTAGGCTAACTGTGCACGTGTGGGGAGGGTACAGGAGAATCTCACAGAGGTCCACTGATGGCAATATGGGTGGACTTTTAGGAAAAAGTAACCATTATCAGGAGTGTTTCTCTCTACCCCTACCTCCCCCAACTCCAAAAATTCAACTTCACTCCACGACTGTTTCATCCAAGTTTCTCCATGAACTGACTTCCCTGCTTATTTGCTTACACATAGCTCAAAATGGCAGCTCCTCGATGAAACGTCAGCACTTGAGTCCGCATTATCTTTGAGCTTAAATTCCTACAGCTAAAAAAGCTCAGTCCCTGCTCTCCACTTACAAGTTTCTGGATAAGATTACTGATGGCCCAGCTTTGGAGAGTTGTCCACCCATGGTCCAATTAGCTATAGCCAAAAAGGCAGGGCCCTACTGTGATCAGAGCTGCTCCATGTCCTCTAGGAAGGGGTTATGGAATTGGAAGAAATTATTGAAACCTCCAGCCCAGTGAATTAAGAAAAACATTCTATAAGCACCCAGGCAGGAAAAATATTTACCGACTATGGAACAAAAACCAGTGTGGTCTTCAGTGACTCTGCAACATTAACTACCAGAAGACAAAGAAGCACAGTCCACTCGGTTTTGAATGGGGAAAGGTCATGAATTTTGTATTCAACCAATATAAACATATTCTTTGCAACTGAAAGACGTTCTCAGACCCGCATGAGATTTTTTGAAAAAATACCTGTCCGCTGAACACAACAGATTCCTACTCAGGTGAAAAGAAGTGAATTAGGGCCCTGAACTGGGTGCAACTGGACTTTCTATTACCTGTACCGGGAGCCTGGAATCCAACTCTGAGACTGAGGCATATTATTTTATACACAAAGCTATACCCAAGTGCTCCCTGGTTACAGAGGAGACTAATCACAATTAATAACTCTAAGTATCGATAAGTCATAGACTGAATACTCAGGGTTTCACTCTAAGATTTCTGTGTATTTATAGTAATAACCCATATCCGGTTGATGGATAATGAGCACATCAAGGGGATATACATGCTGGCAAATCTCCTTTGTCACTGTCATTGACAAGGAAAGGAAATGTCTGGGTTTGCTACATGAACAAGATATGTCATTCTGGTTAAATCATCAACAGATTAAGAAATAAATAATAAATAAAACATTAACAAAGGAAAGCCTGAAACAATAAAATGGTGATTTTATTTAGCACTCAACTGTATACAAGATGAGTGTGAAGTACATTCTTTGCATTACGTCCTTGGGATCTTTACATAAGCCAACTGAGATATATGTCACTATTCCCATTTCAGAGATCATTAAATTGCAGCTCACGGAGATTAAAGAACTTATCACAGTTGTGTGGCCAGGACCAAGCTGAGAGCCACACTCAAATCTGTCTGATTCCAAAGCTTGTGCTTTTAATCACTTCTAGTTTATTCTCTTCTGAAAGTCAGTTACTAAGAAAGCCTGGCTAGGAAGGATCCTCTTGTACCAGATCAGTTAGTCTGAAAATCACAAACCATTTCCCAACTCCCAAAAAGCTAAACAAAATAAAATAAAAACTCCAAAACACAGATAGGTAGATACACAAAGCAGATATATTGAAATAGTAGAGAACAAATAAATGTCCTTCCTACCAAAAAGGAGTATTCTGAAGTTTAAAAAGTCACTCTTAAGTTTTTCTTTAAACATCAGGGAAAGGATATCCCAAAGAATGAACTAGAAAGATTGCTGCAAATTTCTCCCATCTGATAAATATCCCATGTTGAAACAATAAGTTTCAGAATTTTCTTTGAAAGACTATGCTTAACATAAATGTTCTGAAATTTTCCTTTGTTTTCTCACAGTTTATGATAAGTGAATCAGAGATGACTGAGTTATATAGCCATTTAAATTAAGTTTATGAAATCTTTATAGCATGGGAAATGCCAATATTTCACATGATGCCATGTGAAAAAACCAGGATACAAATTTTATAGAGTATAAACTTCAGTATTTAAAAAAATGCATAGAAAGTCAACATTAAGGACATACACCAAAAGGTTGAGAATTTGGGGGTTTGTTTGGACCAGTTATGAGTAATACTATTCCTTCTTGGTTTTTTTCCTAATTTTTTTCCAAATTTTTTAGAACGTGTACAATTTTATCATCAAAAATATAAACTTTATTTTTTAAGAATTGTGACCTAGCCCACAACTTCGTTAGTGTCATTGGCTCAGTAGAAAGAGCACTAGATTCAGGAGACCAGAATGTTTTAATGGGAAAGTCTGCTCCATCAGCCCTGGTTGTCCAATAATGAAGTCACCAGCCCTACATGCCCAATTCTCTTCATGCGCAAAATGAAAGGGTTGGAACAATGATCTCCAGTGTCCCTTCCAATTCCATGGAAGATCGTACTGCCATTATGCACACTCCATTGGGTAACTGGTGGCCATGAGAATTTGTCATGCAAACTTCCCACTAGAGGAAGTGTAATTGACCGGGAGGTCCAGCTGCATGCTCTGAAATCCATCATCACCTTTGCATCAGGGTCACATTTCCCACAGGCTGCTCTCAGCCCATGGCTGAGCACAGCAGGGCATACCTGGGAGGGGCAGGACCCCTCTCAGACACAGAACCTGGCTTTGGCTCAAGGACTCCCTAGCAGCCTTGCTGAACCTTCCTTGAACCGCACAGCAATCTTGGATGTTTCCACCCAACCCTCTTCCTTCTCTTCTTCACTCAGGGTCAGACTTGCGTTGTGGTCTGATGGTTCTCCTTCCTTTCCTGGCTCGCCCTGCATTTTTTTCTCACACAGATGTGTCCCCTATAGATCTCATCTTGGCATCTACTTCTCAGAAGACCCAGACTAACCCAACCTACTGGTAGATCCACAAACTACACCTGTTTACTACAGTCCAAAAAGAGTTGTATTCTATTGCCTATAGACAAAAACAAAAACTTTTTTTTCAATGTCTTTACTGGGTTTATTTTAAATTTGCTCTTCTTTCTTCCTCGCTATCAGCCATATGTATCTCTTCAGCAACTTCTGACTCCCTACTTCAGACCAGAAAACACAGTTTGTTCTTCATTTCTGTCATCTGCAACATTAGAGGAATCTTCCTCTGAGATTTCAAGTATAATTAATCATTTTCATCCCAGTGTGACCCCCTCCGGATGAGTAAGGGACCGTTTCTTGCTAAAGTCCTCTATTTTTAATAGAGTAGCTTCCACCTTTCATGGTTGGTTGTCAGTCTTCGCCCATCATGGTTATTTGTCAGTCTTTGTGCACCTTAGAACTCCTTTGACAATGTCAACAATTCACCATTTCCTGACTCTTCTGTCCACTTCTTCCAGGTTGAGGATATTGAAATCCAAAGGTCTTCCTGCTGTGCTGTTTAGAATCTTGTTTGTAAGCTGAATGAGGCAGCCTCCCAGATTTAAACTCAGAATTCCACATCAACATTTCAGAAAAGACACCCTTACGCTTTGCTTTGGTAATCAGGAGGAAAAACAAGCAGCTCTCCAGGGAAGTAGAGTCCTTTCTTTGATGAGCTCTGAGTAATCTAGGGACTCCATGGGAGACATTTCCTCCTCTGGGTGAGGGGCAATGGGTCCTGGGGAGGGTCACCACCGAGGATGCAGCCAGTGCCGCCCTTCCATCCCCCAGCAACGGGTTCTGTGTCGTGGGCCTTGCGCAGGGAGCGTTTCATCTTCTTGGTGATGTAAGATTTGGCTCAGATTCATGGATTCTTGTGGCGGCTGTTGTGCCTGTGCCAAACCCTTATATAGTGATGCTCAAAGAGATTAGGGAGGAGAGAGCCCCCTGCCTGTGCACAGACAAGATCATGCGTTTTGATGAAAGGTGCTTTGATTCTGACCCTTTATCTCCCTCAGCCAAGACTCCAGAGCTGTCTCCAAACTCACTCGACACAAGAAATCCTCAGGTTGCAGCAGGTAAGATGAACTGGAGGCCTGGTCAAAGCAGAAGGGTACTGCCAAGTTCCTCAGAGAGAGACCTGGTCCAGCCTGGGAGGGGCGGGATGGGTCTCACCCCACCAGACAGAACCCTCTGACTCCAGGTTCCCAGGACACTGAATCAGCAACTCTACTCGCTCGTTTGACCAAAATGACTAAATAGAAGGCTTTACTCAGCGAACAAATACCAGATTTTTTTCTACTTCTTATTCTTGTTTCTACTTTGTCCTTAGGGAATGTAGAAAAAGCAAATATTATCTATAGCGATTTCCTCTTCTCAGAGACCACATGCATGAGGCTTTATGTCTCCAAAGAATTTGTAAACTTTCTCTAATATAACCTCTCTCTTAGGTTATTTATCGTGACATTTCCAAAACAAACAACTAGACAACTGAAACACGGTCTTGGACAAAGAGGCTTAGGGACACATTGGTTTAGGGCAGCAGGAAGGACACCTGCCTGGAGAACAGAGGAGCCCATCCCTTCAGCCTGTTAAACTCTGTTGGGTTTCTCCAGTCAGCCACGAGTGCTTCAAGAATACATGCTACTCCCCCTATCCTCCCTGCTAAGGGGAGGGCACTTTGCGACAGAGAAACTCCAATTTCTGAACATAAATCTCCTGCTAATACCCACATTCCTCACACACCGCCTAGACAAGATTTCGGATTTTCTTAGTGTACTTAGGCTGAAACTTCAAGACTTGTTGTTAATCAAGTTTAATCCCAGGTTACAAATACCCTCACTAAGAAGTAAAGAATTCTATCCCCATCGGTATGGGTGCAATTCCCTTCCTTCCAAAAGTATTCTTTCTAAAACTAAATGCTATTGCAAATCTCCTAAAAAGGAAGAAATGAAGTGGTGGGTGTCAGGGGGAGGGAACATCCTAGAGTCAGTAGCTAAAAGCATAATAAAATAGACCAAAGCTTTGGGGACTATGAAAATGTCATGAATTCAGCAAAAGAATGAGAAAGAAGACACTCCTAACCACGTTTGGGGATTTGGGATACATTTTATATTATGGATGGTCCCTCCGAAAGAATTCTCTTTAAATACATTTACCTCAGGGCACCTGGGTGGCTCAGTCGGTTAAGCGTCTGCCTGGGGCTCAGGTCCTGATCCCAGAGTCCTGGGATCGAGTCCCGTGTCGGGCTCCCGGCTCAGCGGGAAGTCTGCTTCTCCCTCTGCCCCTCCCCCCACTCATGCTGTCTCTCTCTCTCCCCCCCTTTCTTTCAAATAAATAAATAAAATCTTCAAAATAAATAAATAAATACCTCACTCTTGTACAACTCCAGAGAACATTTCAGAAATGATTTGATGGGGGCGCCTGGGCAGCTCAGTCAGTTAAGCACCTGCCTTCAGCTCAGGTCATGATCCTGGGGTCCTGGGATCGAGCCCCATGTCAAGCTCCCTGCTCAGTGGAAAACCTGCTTCTCCCTCTCCCACTCTGCCTGCTTGTGTTCCCTCTCTCACTGTGTGTCTCTCTCTCTGTCAAATAAATAAATAAAATCTTTAAAAAAAAAAGAAATTATTTGATGCTGTCCAGGTGAACTAAAAGCCATACCCATCCCCGAGAAGCTAAATTCTTTAAGCGGGACAATACAGTGAAACAGGATGGTCCAGTGGAATAAGTTAATATGAAGCTATTGTGTCAATAGCTCGATTGCTTTCTTAAAATCTTAACTGAAGGTGATTGTAAAGTGAGTAAGAAAATACATCATGTGATTTTCTTAAGGAATTGGGTTGGTGATACATGAACAGTGAACTCATTTGAGGACAGTGTTACAGCTGAGCAAGGGCATCTTTGTTAATGACTTGGAAGTTGACCAGTGGCTGTCTCAGTCAATAAAGCATGTGACGCTGGATCTCCAGGCCGTGAGTTTGAGCCCCACGCTGGGCGTAGAGATCACTTTAAAAAAAAAAAAAAAGTAGAAAAAGTAAACAGAATTTGAAGGAAACCCAGAGACAAGTAAAATGGAATTAGAGGTGTGAAGTCTTATCCCAGGAAAAATTCTACTTCCAGCAGAAAATTACCCAAAATTCAGACTTGTAAAAGTATGGGTGAGCCTGGGACAGGTAAAGAAACTGAGGAGGGTAGGGTGCCTGGGTGGCTCAGTTGGTTAGGCTACTGCCTTCGGCTCAGGTCATGATCCTGGAGTCCCAGGATCGAGTCCCGCATCGGGCTCCCTGCTCGGCAGGGAGTCTGCTTCTCCCTCTGACCCTCCTCCCTCTCATGCTCTCTGTCTCTCATTCTCTCTCTCTCAAATAAATAAATAAAATCCTTAAAAAAAAAAAGAAAAAAGAAACTGAGGAGGGTGTGGGAAACATGTGCCTGAATTCATGCTGTGTAATAGAGAAATCAAAGACCAGCATTCTGTGCAGATTAATGATGCTGCTTTTCCTAAGGAAAGATGATTTTCCCACTCCCTACAAATTGCTTAATTTTCCTCTCCAATTCTGCAAAACAGAATAACTAAATTCCAATGACCTGAGGGAAATCGAAGTTTGGGCTGTATTTAGTACGATGCGAATTGGGACCAAGGTTCTCACTTGCTTTTGGGACGGTAATTCCTATAACACCAGAAATACTATAGTTGCATTTTTGAGTTCATGATATTAGTACATCTACATGCTTACTTGAATCCGTGCATCATGACCATGACCTAAGGAAAATATTTAAAAAGTGCATGCGTGGGTTTTGCCTGAAATGGCAGCGGGGAAGAATGGAGTGGGAGCAGCACCATAAGTCAGGTGGAAATGCTCGCATATGAGGGAAGGCAGGAGTTTAGGTGAGGGGGACATGTCAGTGACACTTAGAGGAAACAGAAGAACCCCGCTCCCAAGAGTATTAGGAGAAAAGATTCTGAGATGAATAGCTTAAGCCACTTTATCCTGCCCCTTCAATGCCAAAACAGACAGCCCCCTGAGGTTGTCAGGAATATCCTAGTGCAACTGTGAACAGGGGACCAGAACTACATTCATAGAACTGACTCCAGTCTTCTTCAGTGCTGGAAAATGCAGAATTAGGCAAGCTAAAAATGTTTATTGAGAATTGTTATGGACTTAGGACTGTCGGGGATACTTTAAACACACTAAAGAAGTGTGTAATAGAATCTTTTTTTTTTTTTTTCTAATTTGGAATCCCATGACTTGAAAACAATTGGTGGGTAATAGAAGTCAGTGCAAAACTATATTGAGTTCTTGGGTTTAGTCATGATGCCCAAGAGAATTTCATAAAAGAGTGTGAGCAAAAGTATCCATGGGGGCTTCCCAGAAAATGTGATTTTGAAGGCTAAGTCGGATGTGAATGGGCAGCGAAGAAGGAAAGGATATTCTATAAAATAAAATAAAATAAAATAAAATAATAAAATAAAATAAAATAAAAAAACAAAAGGAAAAGACAAGACCGCAAACAGGGCTTGAGGGGACAGCAGACGGCCCCAAAGGGGCTGTAATGAGGAGCTCTGCATGATGCATTCTCAGAGGGCGAGTGTGGGGTCAGATGAGGAAGAACTGCGGAGCAAGGCAGAGGGATACGTGTACTCCATAATAAGAAAATAAGGAGCCACTTAGTTTCTGAGCAGGGAGTCACGCCGACCAGCTAATAAGACTCGTGCCGAAATCCAAGCATGGGTAATGAGTGTAGGGTAAAAAGTGGTGGTTATAGCAACATAGACAGGGGAAGGGAAGAGAAACATTCCAAACAAAAGATGAGAGAGACATTTCAAAGGCACAGTCCTGAGGACCTGGTGGCTAACCTCCTGACCCGGATCTCCAGGGGGCAGCCTCTGACTGCCCGCTACCAGGAGTCAGCTGCCATCATCTAAGCAGGACACCATGTGTAACTCATTCCCCCCAAGTACTCCTTGCTGGAGGGAGGTGGAGAGAAGAATCAGTACTCTGTTGACTCAAAGGCAATGTCTGAATACTGGGAATGAAGACCACAGTAGATGTTTGAGAAGGAGATGGAATGTGGAGCAATGTAGCTGTTACAGGAGTCACAAGCCCCCAGAAGTCCACACTGAGGTCCCCCTGCCCGCAACATCATTAGCACCTAATGAGAAAGTGGTAAGATAAATGGGTGATCAAAAATACAAAAACACTGGGGCGCCTGGGTGGCTCAGATGGTTAAGCGTCTGCCTTCGGCTCAGGTCATGATCCCAGGGTCCTGGATCGAGTCCCGCATCGGGCTCCCTGCTAAGTGGGGAGCCTGCTTCTCCCTCTGCCTCTGCCTCTCTCTCTCTCTCTCTGACTCTCATGAATAAATAAATAAAACATTTAAAAAAAAAAAATACAAAAACACTAATTCAAAAGGATACATGCACTCCAGTGTTTATAGCAGCATTATTTACAATAGCCAACATATGGAAACAGCCCAAGTGTCCATCGACTGATGAACGGATAAAGAAGATGTGGGGTGTGTGTGTGTGTGTGTGTGTGTGTGTATATAATGGAATATTACTCAGCCATAAAAAAGAGTGGAATCTTGCCATTTGCAATGATGTGGATAGAACTAGAGAGTATAATGCAAAGCAAAATAAGTCAGTCAGAGGAAGACATATACCTTATGATTTCACTCATGTGGAATTTAAGAAACAAAACAAATAAGCAAAGGAAAAAAAGAGAGAGACAAACCAAGAAAAAGACATGTAACTATAGAGAAGTTACGTGTTACCAAATGGGAGGTGGGAGGGGGATGGGTGAGACAGGTGATGGGGATTAATGAGTGCATGGGTCAGGATGAGCACTGGGTGATGTAGGAAGTATACCTGAAACTAATATAACACCGTATGTTAACTACACTGGAATTAAAATTAAAACTTAGTTTAGGGGTGCCTGGGTGGCTCAGTCAGTTAAGCAGCTGCCTTGGGTTCAGGTCATGATCCCAGGGTCCTGGGATTGAGCCCCGTATTGGGCTCCCTGCTCAGTGTGGAGTCTGCTTCTCCCTCTCTCTCCTTCTGCCCCTCCCCTCCACTCCTGTGCTCACACGCGCATTCCCTCAAATAAATAAATAAAATCTTAGAAAAAGCACCTTAATTTAAAAACAAACTATTTGCCCTTACACTAAAACAAAACAAAACAAAACAAAAAAACCAAATGGGTGATAGTGTCCCTTCCTTAAGGAAAGGGAAGAAGGACAGCTCATACCATGCTATTCCTACCCTTCCCCATTCCAGCCCCAACACCCAAATCCATTGGCATCTCAGGCTCTGGGATTTACAGTCTATCTAGCCCACTCCTTAGCCTTTCTACATGGGAGCCCCTTCGGGAGTTCTAACATTTTATCTCACGCTTCAGCCCCACTCACATATTCAGGGCATGGATGAGGCAGCTCAATGCTGAATCTCCCTTGCCTATAACCAATTACTGCAAGTCGAGGGGGAAGGCTGGGTAAGACACCTCACTGATTTTAAGATTACCCATTGTCTCTGCTTCATGGCTTCCTGATCGTCTGTTCTAGAACATTAAGCAGAAAGTCATAAATGTTATTTTAACTGCAGTCAGATGACTAATAGGGACTGCAAAGAAGCAATTACTGGAAGGCAAAGGCAATGCAGATTTCCCCCTAACCCTCAGTCCCTGCTCAAGGCCAGACCAGTTTGGCAACGACTCTGAGGTCTCCGGGAGTATAATTCTTCATTGAATCAGCATTCACCAGACTGCTCTGAACACACTTCCCTACAATCATTTTTATTACTTATTTTAATAGTCAAGTGTGTCAGTAAAATCTCATCTAAAATGAATAGACTAAACATAACAATTTGTTAGGGTAAACCAAATGAAACAAAAACAACATAAACGACATTCATGTAGGAAATTATAGAGAAATTGTCTCTGTAAATGTGTGCTTAATAGAGACTTTGTAGTAAAATGTCAATGCAAGTATCATTCAGTTATCACTGTGAACTGTTGTTTTCAGGTAATTATCCGGGGACATTTTAACCCTAGGCTGGCTCACCTCACCATGTAATCTGTCTAGGGACCTCTTCCCCTCATGTTCAGTCAATATGCACTCACAGCTAAAACAATTACCAGACTGAACTAAACAAGCATAATTGTGAAGACCAGTATTGAAAATAAATTATATAGTGGATTGTTTGCTCCTTGCTGCTTCTCTGTTCCTTCTGCCTGAATGTCCTTCCCCTTGCTCTCCACCAGGTGCAGCAAACCCCTGCTTATCTTCCAGAATCCACATCAGGCTTGGCTTCCTTGGAAATACCATTCGTGCTGCCAGCCCACTCCCCTTCTAACAAGAACACATCAAGCCTCTCTCTTCATAGAACTTTCCATTCACGCCAATGACAGCACTTTTTCCTGGGTCTCTCCTGTTCTGCTCTTGCCTCCCTCATTCAGAAAGTAGATAAGGTCCTACTTTTTGCAAGGAATGCTGCATCTAAGTACCCTACCTCTTAACTGTGCCCTTTTAACTTCTTTTTTGTGTCCCTGATGGTTCTAATAATCATTCTATTAACGTCTTACATCATGTTATCTGTCTTTACAGCAAACCTCCACTACAACCTAGATGAGTGAGATGTGGATTTGCTTATATGTCAGAGCTTGGGAGTGAAGGACAAGATGAGGTAGAAGGAAAGGACAGTCAGCTCAGAGGAACGGCGTTTCCCTATCATTTCAGCAACAAATATTACACCTAAAAACGCTCAAATGGATTGGTGATCTCCTGCAGCATCTTTTCATCAATCATTAATGCAGTGTGAGTTCTCTGTCCCCAGGTGCAGCTGCCTTGCCTGTTGCTTGAGAAAAAGTATCCCATGATTTGTTAAGACATCTGTGATCCCCCTGAAAGAGCTTGCACTTTAAGACCAGTAACTGGAAGCAAATATTTTAGAGCAAGAAAAAGAAAATGAGTTTCAGGCATGCAGAAAGATGAGACACATATGTAGAAATCAGAGTTAAACTTTCTTAAACTCATCCATTCAACAAATGCTGGTTGAGATGATTCTATGCTGGTTTCTGAGTCTTCTCTTTTTTTCTTAGTTAGTGTAGTTAAAAGTATTGCCAATTTTGTTTTGTTTTGTTTTGTTTTTTGGAAAAACTTGTCATTACTTTCGATGTTATGTTATGCTTTATTCTGGTCTCTATTTTATTTATTTCTGATTTTTCTTTGTTGTTTCCTTCCTCTCCTAAATTTCAGCTAAGTTTCTTCTTCTAGTTCCTTGTGGCATATTGTCGTTTATTTAAACTTTTTTTCTTAATACAAGTATTTATAGCATAAATTTCAGTCTAACATCTGCTTTTGCTGCATCCCATAGGTTTTAGAATATTGTGCTTTCCTTTTCTTTTGTTCTAAGACATATTTTGATTTGCCATTTGATTTCTTTTTTTAATTTATTTTATTATGTTATGTTAATCACCATACATTACATCATTAGTTTTTGATATAGTGTTCCATGATTGTTTGCGTATAACACCCAGTGCTCCATGCAGAACGTGCCCTCTTTAATACCCATCACCAGGCTAACCCACCCTCCCACCCCCTCCCCTCTAGAACCCTCAGTTTGTTTCTCAGAGTCCATCCTCTCTCATGGTTCGTCTCCCCCTCCGATTCCCCCCCTTCATTTTTCCCTTCCTGCTATCTTCTTTTTTTTTTTTTAACATATAATGTATTATTTGTTTCAGAGGTACAGGTCTGTGATTCAACAGTCTTACACACTTCACAGCGCTCACCATAGCACAT
Source organism: Neomonachus schauinslandi (assembly GCF_002201575.2). Classification (NCBI taxonomy): domain Eukaryota; kingdom Metazoa; phylum Chordata; class Mammalia; order Carnivora; family Phocidae; genus Neomonachus; species Neomonachus schauinslandi. Next base: position 123,436,602 of record NC_058407.1, read on the forward strand.
ACCCTCCCCAGTGTCCATCACCCAGCCACCCCATCCCTCCCACCCCCCACCACTCCAGCAACCCCCAGTTTGCCATTTGATTTCTGATTTGGTCCATTGCTTGTGCAGTAGTGTATAGTTTAGTATTTACATATTAAATATTTAATATTTACATTGTAGATTTTTCTGCTTTGTTTTATTGTTGATCTTTAGTTTTATACCATTGTGGTTGGAAAATATACTTGGTATGACTTTAGTCTTCTTAAATTTGTAGTATTTGTTATGTCTCTTTTTATGTGATTTAACCGGGGGATTCTTCTGTGTGTATTTGCAGATAATGTGTATTCTATTTTTCTTGGATGGAATGTTATTCACATATCTTTTAGAACCATGCATTCTTTTTTTTTTTTGAAAGAGAGAGTGTGTGAACGTGTGAGTGGGGTGGGGGGAGGGCAGGGAGAGAGGGAGAGAGAGAAAGAATCTCCAGCAGACTGACTCCCCACTGAGTGCAGAGTCCGACACAGGTCTGGATCCCATGACCCTGAAATCATGACCTTAGCCAAAACCAATAGTCGGCAGCTTACCTGACTGAGCCACACAGGCACCCCTAGAACCATGCATTCTAAAGTATGCTTCAAGTATAAATGTTCCTGTTTAAAAAAAAAAACACACACTCATTTTAAAATAAAGCTTATCAGAGGGGAGGTGGGTAGGAGGATGAGTGAAACAGGTGAAGGGGATTAAGAGTACACTTATGATGAGCACTAATGACGTATAGAATTGTTGAATCCTACTATATTGTACACCTGAACTAATATAACACTGTATGTTAACTTACTGGAATTAAAATAAAAATTTTTTTAAAAGACTGTAAATATATTGTTCTTCATTACATCTATTAACTTCTTTAAAAGGCATAAGATTGTATAAAGCAATAATTATGACACTTTGTTGTGTTTATTATAACAAATATAAATGTATACAAATGATCATAGTGGCACAAAAAAGGAAGGAATAAAGTTATATTGAAATAATGTTTCTAAATTTTGCTGGAATTAAGTAGTATTCTGAAATAAACTGTGATACTTCAGATGCATATTATAATCCCTGGGGTAACCACTAAGAAAATAACTAAAAATTGTATGTTGAAAAAAAGCAACAAATGATTTGAAATAATATGCTAAAGATACTTACACTAAAAAGACAATAAGGAAAGAAGTGGAACAAAAAGATATGAAACAAATAGAAAAAAAAGTGGCACTCAGAAATCCACCCATATCAATAATTATATTAAATGTAAATGGGCAAGATGCTCCATTCATAAAAGAGAGACTGACAAATTGGGTAAAAGAGCAAGACTGAACCATGTGCTGACTGCAGGAGACACACTTATATTCATTGACATAAAGACATTCAAAATAAAAGGATAGAAAAAAAAGATATACCATACAAAAAATGACCATAAGAGAATTAGATGGCTATGTTAATAACAGACAAAATATTAATAGACAAAGAAGAAGCTCATGATGATAAAAGGGTCAATTCATCAGGAAGATATAATAATTATTGATGTATATGTACCTGACAATAGTGTACTCATTTTCATTTAGTCCAGATAAATGAACAGAAGACCAGAGGATAAAAAATACCCAGTTTTCCCATGTCTGCACACACAGATATAGTAAAAAAATTAAAAAACACATAGATGACTTCAAAAGAGAAGGCTTTAAGCATAAATGACTTATTCCGAATTTCCAGGTTCAGTGGTTTCTAAGTAATGAACTTAGAGTAAATAAGAAAACAATGATTTCTAATCATGTGGCAGCCAGAGTGGTATTCAAAATTTTATTTACATATTAAGAGCATTTTTTTCCTCCAAGCATCTTATGCTTGTTTGTCCTAAAGAAATCATCATCATCAAAAATCTGGGGGTCTGTCTATAGTTAGCAGTTGCATGTTTGAATAATACATGCATGCCTGTTGGTTGTGTGGATGTATGTAACCATTGATGGAGTCCATAAAGCTGGGGAAACAGACCGGTGGTGGCTAATGACAGATGCCAACTTTATATTCCTGCGCTAGCATTCGGGAAGTCTCGATATTTCTACGTGTATTTGAGCCTCCTGCTTGTTTTAATTACATTAATCTAATTCTAAGTGATGCATGATATCAAGCATGACCAGGAATGGAAATATTTCTTTGTGGAATTTTTAAAATCTTGATTGCTGCGAGGAAAAGACCTTTAAGAAAACACAGAATCTTTCCAAACATAGAAGAGATTCCTGTAACTAAGACCATTCCCAAAATGAAATAGCATTACCGCTGGCCTATTTTCCCCACTCCTATTAGTCATGACAAGACACCCCCCAAAAGGACAGAAATCAGAGAGAATGCAAGAAAAGGGCACAGAAAACAGAACCTAGAAAGCAGCGAGCGGGAGCACAGAAGTATTTTTCATGTCTTGGTCTGTGAGAGGAAAGAGCTGTTTATTCAAACCACTGCTTCAGGGGACAGGCAAACAGAGAGGAGAACACCGACCTAGTGACCTCCACAAATTACTGGCGGTAGCTCGGCCTCCCAGCCTCCCCTGCAGGAAGCCAGTCATCCAGACTCGGAATTTCCAGTCCTAATCAGAAGGGGTGATGGGGCAGGCCTCGAGTGAGAAAGTCATGAGAATACTCTTGGCCACATTCAAAGTTCAGGGCCACTGTTTCCTCCTGGAGCATTCTGAGAGTAGCTGACAGAAGCTCTGAGGCCAAGGGGCCAAGGAAGCTGCTTCAAGGATTGGGAAGCAGAGAATGTTGCTTTTCTCCCAGGGGAGTTTGATGACAGTGGGTGGTCAGCTTTGGCTCCAAGTCCTGGATTAACAGGAAATCCTTCCTTCTGGGTCACTGAGTCACTGTGTCTTGGAATCACTAGCCAGACAGGAACCCTGCAGTCTCTTCAGCCCTCAGGTAAGACCACCTTGTCCAGTCTATGATGTTAGCGGGACCTGGTAGCTTCCGTGAGCTGTGCTGTATCGCCCCCTGCTGACCAGCCTGGTGACACACCCAGGAAAATGGCCTTGACACTGATAAGCTATCCCATGACAGGTCAAGTCACTAGCAGTAGGACATGTGTTTCATTAGACTTTTCCTGAGGTTGACATTATTTTGCCTGGATCCATAGCACTCTTAATACCCAGGGTGACCTGCCCATGAGAACCTACCTGGATTATATGGCACAAGCTATTTTTGGGAACTAAGGGCATATCCCATCCAACCGTGCCTTTAGCTACAGCAAGAATCACAGATGAAAGATTAACAAAATCTCAAAGGACACTGAATTCCAATGTGTATCCAGTACTCAAGTCCCCGCTACATCTTTCCTGGCAAGGGTCCATTCAACTTGCATTCAAATATCTTCCAGGTTACAGTCTTTTTCCTTTTAAGCCTGTTACTTCTGCCTAAAGAGTCTTGATGTTAAGCTGAAATCGATTTCCCTATGACTTCCCCTGGACAATTAAGTTCCATAGTGAAGAAACTGTTTCTGTCTTATAAGGGTTGTATTTCACCACATTCCTCCATTTCATCCATGGGAACATCATGAGCAATCTCATCAAATATTTTGTTAAAATCTAAAGCACTGTATCATTCCCTGAGCTAGAAGCCCACAAACCCCCGCCACTGAAAGAAGTTGGTTCAATGTCCTTTTTGGATCTCATAATACATGATCAGCTTGTTCTTATGGAACATCAGCGAGCACCACTTCCTTCTTTGAGAACGCACAAGTCATTTTTTAAATAATCCACTCTAAAATCTTACACAGCGTTGACATAAAGCTCACTGGCAACAGTCTCAGGATTTCTAAGAATTATGAATTGTTCCTAACACATACTTCAACATCATCATTCTGCTGAGGAGCCAAACATTTCTGCCATCAGAGTCATTTCTTAGGCATAATTTGGCATAAATTATCTGAAAAGCAATCTGGAAATACACAGCCAAAGTCTGTTGCATACTATTCTTGTTCTCAGGTCAAGACACAAAGACATTCACTTGAGTCTACCTTTTCAGGGCCCCAAATTGTCCCAAGGGAGACTGATCTCTGAATAAAGGCTTGCGGATATTGATAGTGATATTTATGACTGCATTCTTCATGAGAGGGAAAACTGGAAACAATCTAAATGCTCAATATTGAGTGTATGATTAAATAAGGAAATACTATCAATCACTAAAAAAGTGGTTTTGAAAATAATTTTTGACAGTATGATCCATATTGTATAAATCCCAAATTGGATATGATCACAGATCTGTTCAAAAAGAAACAATGGGGCTCCTGGGTGGTTCAGTGAGTTGGTTGAGAATCCGATTTTTTATTTCAGCTCAGGTCCTGATCTTGGGGTTGTGAGATCGAGGCCAGAGTGGAGCTCCATGCTCAGCCCCTCTCCTTCCCCCTCTGCCCACAATCCCCCCATTTGCTCCCTCATGTGCTCTCTCTCTCTCCCCCACCTCACTCTCTCAAATAAATAAATAAAATCTTTTAAAAAAAGAAAAAGAAACAATCACTATGCAAAAAAATTATTGCTGAATAACAGAATAACTGTTTCCACTTTTTAAATATTTTTCAACTTTTCAGACCTTTAAAATATTTTTAATATCAGACTTTTTATCTTCTTTTTTTTTTTAAGATTTTATTTATTTGACAGAGAGAGACACAGTGAGAGAGGGAACACAAGCAGGGGGAGGGGGAGAGGGAGAAGCAGGCTTCCTGCAGAGCAGGGAGCCCGATGCGGGGCTCGATCCCAGGACCCTGAGATCATGACCTGAGCCGAAGGCAGACGCTTAACGACTGAGCCACCCAGGCGCCCCCAGACTTTTTATCTTCTTAAGTCATTTCTTAAGGGTACAGCACTTTAGGACTGCACACATATGGCTATATCAAAGGGGACTGGAGTCCAACAGTATCTCTTTTTAAAAAACGTATGAAATTTGAAAGTATTTGCTTCTGTGGAGTTGTTTGGAGAGGAATAAAAATAGAGGTTGAGGCATGGGACCACTGTATTGTTACAAGCCTTTTAACACTATTCTAGCTTTCAAACTGCATATACCACATCTACTAACAATAAACTAAATGTTGTTAAAATTATTTTTAAAAATAAAACAACATGTTTTGTGGAAATCATTATTAAAAAGTCATGAAAGTAAGAAAAGCTCTCCAAGGTTATTGGCATGTTCATAAAGTATCACAAGAGAAAGGGAGAATCGCATTTAAAGAATAGCTTTATGTTAGGCATTCTCCCAGAATCTTCCTAACATGGAAATAGAAGGCGCTGTTCATACCCTCAAAGACTTTACATGTAGGTCCTCTCAGAAGAAGGTGAAAATAAGTACATAAAATAAACAAAGTGCAAGTTACCATATAATAATATCATAAATGACGTATTTTTAAACGTCTTTTTTATTTAAATTCATTAACATATAATGTATTATTAGTTTCAGATGTAGAGTTCAGTGATTCATCAGTCTTGTATAATATGCAGTGCTCATCACATCATGTGCCCTCCTTAATGTCCATCTTCCTATCCCCCTCCCCTCCAGCAACCCTCAGTTTGTTTCCTAGGATTAAGAGTCTCTTATGGTTTGCCTCCCTCTCTGATTTCATCTTGTTTTATTTTTCCCTCTCTTCCCCGATGATCCTCTGTTCTGTTTCTTAAATTCCACATATGAGTGAGATCATATAATTGTCTTTCTCTGATTGACTTATTTCACTCAGCATAATACCCTCTAGCTCCATCCATGTCATTGCAAATGGCAAGATTTCATCCTTTTTGATGGTTACTATTCCATTGTGTGTGTGTGTTTATCACATCTTCTTTATCCATTCATCTGTTGATGGACATCTAGGTTCTTCCCATAGTTTGGCTATTGTGGACATTGCTGCTATAAATATTGGGGTGCATGCACCCCTTTGAATCACTACATTTGTATCCTTTGGATAAATGCCCAGTAGTGCAATTGCTGGGTCATAGGGTAGTTCTATTATCAACTTTTTGAGGAAACTCCATACTGTTTTCCAAAGTGGCTGCACCAGCTTGTGTTTCCACCAACAGTGTAAGAGGGTTCTCCTTTCATAAATGACATATTTTTAACAATGTTGTATGGCTGAAAATAAAAGGAAAGAGTATGTTGGAAGGAGTCAGAAACTGCTTTGTGGGAATCGCATTGGAAGTTAAAAGATACCTATGACTTTGGCAGGAAGAGAAGTGGGACAGACCCCCAGTCTGAAGGCAGAGCTTGAGCAAGAATGAATGGAGCCCACATGGAATGACTTTGGCCGTTGGGATGGGAGGGCTGGGATCCCAAAAAGTCACACTGACAAGGCACCACCCATGCTGGGTCCATAAATCTGGGGGACAGTAAATGTTTTTGAGCCAGAAAGTAATATAATCACACAGTTGTGCTTCAGAAAGATTAGTTTGACAAATTCTACAGGGAAAATAAAGAGCAGACATCAGAGACCAAGCAAAAAGATGTACGAAAAGCCTGAACTGCAGAGAGGGAGTGTGTTGGGTCCTCACTGGCAGGAGCATTCAAGTACGTGCAAATATGTTTCAAAACCGCCCCAATTTCTTTCTGTCTAGTTTCTCCTCCCTACATCGTCTTCCTCTCTCATTCTCTGCTCATTTCCTCCTCTCTTCCCTTCCTACAGGGCCAAGGATTCCCCTAACTTCCCTAAGGCCAAGGAGTTATTCAGTCATTCTGTGCACATTTCATTTGCTCCAAAGAGAAGCCCAATCGGAGACATGGGCCTCCCCTCAAAGAGCAGAAATGAGTTCCTGGAATCTTTGTAGAGGTCTTCCCTCAACCCGGAGGCAGTTGGAATGGCAGCGTCTTGACCAGGCCATGTATGCAAACTTCAGATATCAGTTCGTTATTTCATTGACCTTATTTTGTTTTCTGGTTTTTGTTTTTTGAGAGAGAGAGCATGAGAGCGAGAGCTCACGCACAAGTGGAGGGGGCAGAGGAAGAGGGAGATGGGGAGTAGACTACCCACTGAGAACGGAGCCCTATGCACCAGGGGCTCAATCCCATGACCCTGAGATCATGACCTGAGCCGAAACCAAGAGTCATATGCTCAACCAACTGAGCCCCCCAGGTGCCCCTCATAGACCTTATTTTGAATAATACATTTTTCAGAATTGAAACAATGGGTTCATATAACTCCAGTGAGTGTCTCTTGAGAACTTCAAGTTTAAAGGTTATGTTAAGTGGCTTTTAGGGGAAAAAATAATAAAATCACAGGAAAGGAACTGAATCTCCATACAACTATTGTTTGATTAAGGAAATTACAGATAGGGAGGCTTCCTTCATAAAACACAGAATTATGAAAACTTCCTTAACTTTAACAAATATAAATTGAGTGGCCTCATAGACTCCAGACATAATCTATCATCTGATCTCCCATGGCTCAGTTGATGTTAGGACCCCTCACAAAATGAAGGAATGTTAAATGCTAACAAAGAAAGTGACATAAAAAGATGCATGCTAAGAAATGATAAAGAAAATTCTTCTTAGCTAAATAAATACAGGGAAATGTTTTCCCTCATGAGGTCAGTCACAAATTTTACAATGCAATTTAGCAGAAGTGAAAAGTAGCTCAGGAAAGATTCACAGTTAATCTCAAAATGTCCTTCTAACCCTAATAGTGGTTTTCCAGTAACTCAATGCTGAGCTTGGGATTATAACCCCAAAACATTACTTCAGTATGAAACACCAACTGAATCCCTGTTAAATGGAACTCTTCTCCACTCTACATGTTTCCATATGGAGGTACCTCCATCAGAGGAACACAGCTGGTCTCTTGCCTCATCCTTTTTCAGGCTTCTTTGCAGTAAAAGCGTGCATAGTTATGTGTGACAGACATCGGTCCGCATTTCCCAATTAAGGAGAGTTCATCTACTATAAGACTATAAGCACAGAGGAATCCATCTCTTTTTTTCCTCACTCACTTCTTCCCTGGTTAAAGTACCAGGGTGAATTTGGAAGAATGAACTAAGCATCCCACTGCATGACCTTCACTTCCTGTCTAGAGACCTGTGTTCTATTCTACTTTCTGGTAAAGGGAAATAATCTACCCTGTGTGAGAGGTCTCATTGTGGAGCTGTGCCAGAACTCTGCAAAAAGGTACACCTAATTTCAGGTGAAAGCTTAGCAATCCCATTTGACTACAGACCCAAGCCACTTTCTGCCAACTACTTCCCCCAACAACAAAAGGGTGAATATTTTATATATACCCACCTGACTACTGAGTCTATCTTCCAATCAGGGCAGAGAGAAGTACTAATTACTGACTCCCTAAAGTCTCAATGCACAGGTAGTAGAAACATTTTTTGTATCAACATTAACTGACAGGTGTAGAGAAGGAAAACAGCTCTTTCAGAGATATGGCCCTAAAAGTCTTCATAGTAAAAGCTCACCAAAGATGTCTTTGTTTGATGGTAATGTCAATTTAGATCAACAATTCCTTGACTATTTACTGCATGCAGCATCTTCAGTGCAAACAGGAGCTGTGTGCAGTGAAGAAGTGAATGTTATACAGAGATAAGCAAGAAGTCTATAATCTACTGGGAGCACAGAGATACACACAAATAACTTGGATACAAAGCAAACCATGATAAGTGATATATAGATGTAACATTATAGACCAAACACTATGAGATTTTCAACAAATGGTGGTGGGACAGTTGAATATCCACATGGAAAAGAATGAAGTTGGAAACAAACTGAGGGTTGCTGGAGGGGAGGGGGGTGGGGGGATGGGATAACTGGGTGATGGACATTGGGGAGGGTATGTGTTGTAATGAGTGCCGGGTATTATATAAGACTGATCAATCACAGACCTACATCCCTGAAACAAATAATACGGTATATGTTAATTATTTGAATTTAAATTAAAAAATAAAAAAAGAATGAAGTTGGACCCCTCTGTCACACCATACACAAAAATTAACTCAAAATGAATCAAAGATCTAAAACTCTTAGAAGAAAACGTATTTGTAAATCTTTTTGACCTTGGATAAGGCAATGGCTTCCTTCTTTATTGTGGTAAAATAGACACAACATAAGATTTACCACTTTACCTATTTTAAGGTAGGGGTAAAATTCAGTGGCATTTAGTACATTCTTAATGTTATGCAACAATCACCGCTATCTAGTTCTGGAACATTTGCATCAGGCAATGGCTTTTTAAATATAACACCAAACGTATAAGTGACCAAAGAAAAAAAAAAAGATAAATTGGACTTCATCAAAATTTAAACCTTTTGTGCATCAAAGGACACTATCAAAAGAGTGAAAAGACAGCCAGCTCAGAGAATGTGATAAAATATTTGCAAATCATGTGTCTGATAAGGGTCTAGTATTCACAATATGTAAAAAACAATTAAAACTCAATAATAAAAAGTTAACACAAATTTTTCAATGAGCAAAGGACTTAAATAGACATTCTTCCGAAGAATATATACAAATAGCCAAGGAGCACATGTAAAGATACTTAACATCATTAAGGAAATGCAAATCAAAACCACAATGAGATACCACTTCACACCCATTGGCATAGCTATACCTAAAAGAAAGACAATAACAAGTGTTGATAAGGATGTGGAGATATTAGAACCTTCCTGCATTGCTGCTGAGGGTATAAAATGGTGGAGCCATAATGGAAACAGTTGGGCAGTTCCTCAAACAGTTAAAACATAGTTACCATATGACCCAGTAATTCTACTCCTAAGTACATCCTAAGAGAACTGGAAACATACTTCTACACAAAAATTTATACATGAATGTTTACCCCAGTATTATTTATAGTAGCCAAAAAGTGGAAACAAAAATCCAAATATCCATCAACTAATGAATGGATACACAAAATATAATACATCCACATGATGGAATATTATTCAGCCATAAAAGAAATTAAGTACTGATTTTGGCTACAATATGGATTAATCGTGAAAAAACATTATGCTAAATGAAATATGCCAGACACAAAACATCTCATATTTTTTTATTTCATTTATATGAAGTATCCAGAATAGACAAATCACTAGAGACAGAAAGTAAAGTTGTGGTTGTAAGGGGATAGAAGAGGGTGGGATGGGGCGTGACTGCTAATGGTAATAAGGTTTCCTTTGGGGGATGGTGAAAATATTTTAAAGGCAGATAGTGACGATGAGTGCACAACTTTATGACTATGCTAAAAATTGCTGAACTCGGGGCGCCTGGGTGGCTCAGTTGGTTAAGCGACTGCCTTCGGCTCAGGTCATGATCCTGGAGTCCCTGGATCGAGTCCCGCATTGGGGTCCCTGCTCGGCAGGGAGCCTGCTTCTGCCTCTGACCCTCCCCCCTCTCATGCGCTCTCTGTCTCATTCTCTCTGTCTCAAATAAATAAATAAAATCTTTAAAAAAAAAATTGCTGAACTGTGCACTTTTCATTAATTTTTTTCTTAATGCCTTGTGGGAACAAAAGAAGGAAAGAAACAAAGTGGAGTAAAATGCAAACAATTTTCAATGCCTACAGGCCAGAAGCAAAAAAAAAACATAAGTTAAAACCAAACACATTATAATGATTATACTGATATTCATCACTAATGAACTCTCCAGTTTGGAACTTTATTCTAATATTAGCTGTTTTTCTTCTCAAAAGATCCTCTGCAAATGAGTGAGTCTTTCTACTCCCAAATATCAACATACTTGAATCTACTATATGACCAACTACCATTTAGGTAATTAAAAAAACATATACTCTCATAAATGTAATTAACAGACTATAAATTATAAATTACACGGTAGAAGTCTAATTTGTTGATACATCGTATGTATGCTCTCATGGCTGCATTAACCCTACCACACTTTAGATAATAATTTATACCCCAGAACTGTAGAGCTTTATGCTTTACAATATGCCTTCACATACATCTTCTCATTGAGTTCTCAGCCATGATTCTATGAGGTGGGCAAGGCTGGAGTCAATATTCCCATTTGACAGATGAGAAAAGTCAATCCCAGGAAAATTACAGTGTTTTGCCGAATGTCCCACAGCTCACTGGCAGAGTCATGACTATAAGTCAAGTCTTCTACTTCCTAGGCAGGTGCTTCTGGCAGGGGTCCCACCTCCAGCCAGATCACATTTCCTGGGATGAGCTATCTCCATAACGCATGTGGTTTGGCCATTCCCAGACTGGCTGGCCACAAAGCAGCCTCGACTGGACTCACACAGCACAAGCTGGCCACACCACAGATGACAGAAATGCTGCTTCTGTCTGCCTGAGAACAAATTCCCTTACAACACCCCATACACAATCCAACATGGAGTCCAAAGGCCTTGGTGGGGTCCAGCCTGAGGAAGAGAGCTCAGTAATCAGTGGAAAGTAGGAGCCACTCTTGACACTGGGAAGTTGGGAAATGACACTCTGGGCATCCCTGTCTAGTAACCACAAAAACGCCACGACAACAAAATATCTTCAAAAAAAGATGCAAAAAAAGAAAAGAAAACAATTCTATCAATACAGTGACAATGTGTATTGAGAGAAAGAGTGAAAAATTCAATCACTTTCTTCCATGAAATTCTTCAAATGAATTCCACAAATATCTTGAAATTTCTGGAAAGCTACTTTTTAAATCTCCAAATCTGTGGGGCGCCTGGGTGGCTCAGTTGGTTAAGCATTGCCCTGGGCTCAGGTCATGATCCCAGGGTCCTGGGATCCAGTCTCGTGTTGGGCTCCCTACTCGGTGGGGAGTCTGCTTCTCCCTCTACCTTTCCCCCTTGCTCATGACCAATCTCTCTCTCTCTCTCAAATAAATAAACAACATCTTTAAAAAATACTAATAAATCTCCAAATCTGTATAGTAGAATGAATTTTTATTTTTCATTTAGATATTTAACTTCATGTAAAATAAAGTCAATGTAAAAAGGCAATTTTTTCAAATAAATTCTATGAAATGTATATATAATGAAAAATGTTTACTGCATAGAACAGCTTGGTCAAATGCTTTATTTTCTGCTGTCCTTTTGGAAAGAAAGAGACAAAGATGATTTTTGCCAGCTTGAGGACACTCTAGAGAGGTGACAGTTCCTATAACAGACACAGCTACAAAATAGCCCACTGCACTTAAACAGACTAAGACCAGAAGCTAGGTAGAAGTCATTTGTAAGACTGCAAGAAAGTAAGTAATGAATGAACTTTTGAAACACTCCCTAGGTTTACCAGAGATCACTAAGGATTAGACAACAGTTTATATAAACTCGCTGATTCTCAAAGGGTCAAGAAACAGGAAACTGAAAATTAGTAAAAAAAAGAAAAAAGTAGAGGTGGTGTCAGAAACTTTGATACATATGTGTGAATAGTTGATGGGGAAACATTCCAACTTTAAACAATGTGGAATAAAGTGGGGGAAATCATTTGAATGTTGACCAACCTACTCAAATATTATGCATGTTCTGCCACATGACTTCATACAACAGATAATTCCCAAAAGGTTTCTTGAAATTTAAATAAAAAGGTAAAAGCACTGCAAGGTTATGAAAACAATAGGACACAAAATTATATATAAAGCATGGCCTAAATTTTGTAATTATATGTGTATGTAAAAAAAAGACTGAAGGGGAAATACCAAAATTGTGTAGCGCTTATCTCTGGAAATTGGGATTGCTGGTGGTATTTATTCTTTTCTTGTTATTTTCAGAATTTTTAAAAATAACCTACATAGGGGCGCCTGGGTGGCTCAGTTGGTTAAGTGACTGCCTTCGGCTCAGGTCATGATCCCGGGGTCCTGGGATCGAGCCCCACATCGGGCTCCCTGCTCGGTGGGAAGCCTGCTTCTCCTTCTCCCACTCCCCCTGCTTGTGTTCCCTCTCTCGCTGTCTTTCTCTCTCTCTCTGTCTCTCTATAAAATCTTTAAAAAAAAGAAAAGAAAAAAATAAAAAATAAAATAACCTACATAGGTGTGTGCTATTATAATAAATACATGCAATTGATACTATAGGAAGAAAATAGCAATGTTACTTCTTGCTATTTAGTTGAACCCCACAATCAACACATTTATAAAGATAACAATTCCTTTGTGTAGAACACAACAAACTTTCTAGTGCTTGTATGTGGTGAGTTTAGATTTTGACTTCATATCCAGATACTTTTACTTAAAGCAGATAAATTGTCTACGGTGAAGATGCAATGAGTGCTAGGTTTGTAATACTTTTTCTTCATAGTTACCAAGGATTAAGGAGGAGGGACACCTAAATGTCTCACCTACATGTTATGCATTTTATCGAAGTAAATATCAGATATAAGATGTACTTATAGAGATATATTTCTATATATTCCTCAAATAAAAATGCAATGTTAGGATGATTTAAATAACAGGCATTATTTAAAACTAACAAAATGACAAGATGTCATCAAGACTCCTCCAGAACTCCTGAAGTAATTTTCCTTACAGGAATCATTCACTTGACAATTGAAGGATCCCTTCAATTCCAACTGAGGTTAATGATTTGCATCTTTTTCTTTCAAGACAGAGAACCACGGGGGAAAATTCGTTTAGCTGTCTCTGCAGTGTCAGCCTGTCCAGACTCAGCAGAAGATCACCCAACCAAATTAGATCAGGAAGGGAGCAGTATATACTTTTAAAGGCTTTTGCAAGGTCTCTAAATTTTAAATCAGAGGTGAATGATGGGATGCAGAAAGCCTGCCCAACACTTCTCTGGGATAACAAGTATTTTCCAGTTAAAGACATCGTGAACTAGAATCAGGTATTTGCAGTTTGATTGCTGGCACAGAGAGAATGAACGAACAGACCTGACCTGGTCTAAAAGCAAAGTGCCCACCCCTCTGTGTCCCCCAAAGAGAAGGCGGTCTCATTCACTAATGAACAGATGGCTCACTGAGGGCCAGGGGTCCCTTGGTGCACCTGCAGGTTACAGGGCTACCCTTCGCTTGAGGAGACAGGCACAGAGATTTTTCTGCTGATTTATATTAGGTTCTGCTCTCAAAACAAGACAGAAGGCAGCTGTTTGGGAGAAGGCCCTATCCAAGGAGCAACCGTGATGCACAGTGTTGGTGTTGGCTCCGTGAAGAATAAAACACGCATCCAGTGCAGTTATCATAACAAGCAGAGAATCAGCGATGGAAACCATGCCAAGAGAAAGGCAAAGCCTTTGATTTCTGTCCACCCTTCCCCGCACTGTCACAAAATCTCATGAAAGTAATTCATCTTGGGTTGTGCATCCTTTCTGATAGTGTTTCTGGTCTTTATGAAAGAGGACGCTTGGGGATTTTCAACCTTTCGGGAGTGCCTTTTTTTTCCTCACATTTTTCTGATTTCTGCTCCACTCTGCTCCGTGGTGTACCTGCTCATGTCTGAACATTCTCCCTGGCCCTTTTGGTTCCCCTAAAATAAATATGACTTGTCCTCATTCTGTCCTTCTTCTTCCTCCGGGATATGGCTGGCTGCCATAAAGTCAAGGGTTGAGATCAAAGGGAGGTTGCTCCTACGCAAGAGAAAACATAGATTGTCAGCTGTACTCTCTCCTGATCTGATTCAGAAGAAGGGGGCAGCGAAGATTTAGGGATGTTTCCCACCTCTTAATGGTCTGAGTAAATGAAACTGGCTGCCAACAGAGGGAAGGAAACTATTTTCTATTGAAATTTATGATCTGAGTCTAGCACAGCCTTCTGGAAAGTTACTAAAACACTGGGTGTGAATCTCCCCCTCAGAGATTTCTGTATGTCCTTTTGATAAACAAGCAAACAAAAAAATCAGAAACTCAATCCCACAGGATCCCCCTCATTACACCTCTGCAGCAAAACAAGAAGCAATAAAGCCACTCCAAAAGAGTCTTTCCCAAAGCCCTGAGATTCCCAGTCTTGTGTTTAACTATCTTATCTGTAGGAGTTCCACTTTCTGTAAAAGGGCCTCACCCAGAGATCTCTTCTAAATCACACGTGCCTTAATTTTAGGAGCTGGGAGACAGTGTTCTCTGTCCTACATCTAAGACAAAGTATTTCTATCCCTGGGCCTTTTTCAGTTTAAGAATCTCGAAGGAGGGAGAGAGAGAGAGAGTAAGGGAGGGAGGGAGGGAAGAAGGGAGAGAGACAAACTGGAGATGAATCAATACACAAATATACTGAAAAATGATGATCCACGTCTACTCAAAATTGGCCCAAATTTAGGAAGCCACAACACATGCCCCATGCAGAGAGATACTGTTAAAACGAAGTACACATTTGAGGGCATGAAATAAAACCAACCCATGCTTCCAGCTCAATTTGGAAGAGCAACTTCTCCAAACGATCTTCCTGCCTCTTACTGACTTACTTTATAGTCAACTGTCAACTATGTTTCTAAAGAAATGTTGTGGGGAAACAAAATCAATCCTCATTGAAAAATAAGGACGTAACTGCTTCAAATAGGTAATTTGTCTCAGGTAAGTAACTTACGGATATCTTAGTCTTTCAGTTGTTTAACTGACAGCTGCAGTACTCAGGATATCGGGGATATTGAAGATACTACTGTTGAGACATAAGTGACAAGACAGCTTATCCTCAGCTAAGGATCTCAGGCTGTTCCTATACTGAACAAACAGACAACTGGAACTGAACATACAGCTTTACGCTAACAGACCAAACAAATATTGGCAACATTGATCCTTATATTCTTTAGAGCTTGAGGACATTAATCAAAATTTCATTCACTAACAGTTAGATATAAATATGCACTGTTGCACTGTGAGCTGGTAACCCTTCCTATTTGCATAGGATTTGCTTTTGTCCAGAAAACAGGCTTATTCTATAAAACCAAATTTTTTATTTTCAGACAAGGTTCTTAAGCCATTCATGGGCTTCTTTTTTTTTTTTTTAAGATTTTATTCATTTAGAGAGTGAGAGAGAGAGTGAGCAGGGGGAGGAGGAGAATCTCCAGCAGACTCCGCGCTGAGTGCCGAGCCCGACACAGGGCTTGATCCCACAACCCTGAGATCACGACCTGAGCTGAAATCAAGAGTCAGATGCTTAACTGACTGAGCCACCCAGGCGCCCCACTCATGGGCTTCTTATTCTCAGGGCCAGGAACCTAATTTCATAATGACTGGTAGCCCTTAGGACATAATAGTTAGACAACTGTCAAAAACAAGTGGTATATTTGTTGTCTTTTTTAAAAATTTATTTTAGGGCGCCTGGGTGGCTCAGTTGGTTAAGCGACTGCCTTCGGCTCAGGTCATGATCCTGGAGTCCCGGGATCGAGTCCCGCATCGGGCTCCCTGCTCGGCAGGGAGTCTGCTTCTCCCTCTGACCCTCCCCCCTCTCATATGCTCTCTCTCATTCTCTCTCTCAAATAAATAAATAAAAATCTTAAAAAAAAAAAAAAAAAATTTTAAAAATTTATTTTAAGTAAAAAAAAATGTTTGAATTAAAAATGATCTGGGGGTGCCTGGGTGGCTCAGTCAGTTAAACGTCTGCCTTTGGCTCAGGTCATGATCTCTGCGTCCTGGGATTGAGCCCTGCATGGGGTTCCCTGCTCAGAGGGGAGTCTGCTTCTCCCTCTCCCTCCACCCCTCTCTTGATGTCTCTCTGTCTCAAATAAATAAATAAAATCTTTTTTTAAAAATGATCCATTAACTGAAAACATATTTTGTAAATGGCCACCATTTAATTCATCTTAAAATGTTGGGGAAAAAAACAATTTTGAAGTTAAAAAAAATTTCAAACTCAATGATGAATTTATTCCATGAACAGGAATGCTCCTCCTTGTCATGTCATGTCATTGCCACACTATGCTCATTTCGTGTTTCTTTAAAATTTTATTGTGTTGTGATAAAATACACATAATATAAAATTTGCCATTTATTCATTATTTTAAGTGTACAATTCAGTGACAGTTAGTACATTCACAGTGTTGACAACCGTCACCACTATCTAGTTCCAGAATATTTTCATCACCTCAAAAGGAAACCCTATTCTCATTAAATAATCACTCCCCCTCCTCCCCCCATCCCTCAGGCCCTGGCAAACACTAATCTGCTTTCTCTGTGGACTTGTCTATTCCGGACATTTCATATAAATGGAATCATATGCTATATGGCCTTTTGTGTCTGCCATAAAAGCAGAATGTGCATATTTCAGTCTTGACAGTGAGCATCACCATCATTTTTGCCTTCACATTGAAATTCTAGATTTGATTTCCTCTGTGAATTAGAGTCCTTCCCTAATTCCTGATATTTAATCCAGAACTTAAAAAATTTTGACAGGTTTCCGACTCATTCCAGAGCCGAGAACAATTTTGCTCAAGGTTTCAGAGCACAGGACTTCCTGCTTCCACCAGTAATATTACACCTAGATTTATACTTAGGTCTATTAGAATGCTTTTCAGTTGCAAGTTGCAGAAAACCACCCAACTATTGGTACATTAAACAATAAGGTGTTTATTATCCCATATAACAAACGAACAAAAAAAAATCCAAAGGCAAGGTGGATTCAGGACAGTTCAGCACTTCAGTGTATGAGTTTCTTTTAACTTTCTGCTCTGTCATCCTCAGCTTGTTGGGACCTCCCACCCACCCTTCTCCTCCCACCAGTGGTGACCAGATGGCCACAGCAGCTGCCGAGGTCACTTCTTCACAGAGCTTGTCCAGAAGCAGAAAAGGACAGTTATTCCTCTCATCTCAATTTCTATTAGGGTGGAAGACCTTTCTCAAAATCCTCCCAGCAGATTCCCTCTCGTGTCCCATTGACCAGTTATGTCACAAGACCATACCTTCTACCTGGGGTGGGCAAGAGCAGTGGGCTTGCCACGCCAACACTCACTCCTGGGTCAGGGGAGGACCCGCAAAGCACATGGCCACCAAACACCTCAACATAATGGGGTTCAGTTAGTGAGGAAGGCTCGGGAAATGATAAACTGATAGGCTACCTGCCTTGTCTGCCTTGGTATTTGTGTTGGTTTTAAATCAATTACTTTTCCAATCTTGTGATCTGAATGGCTCCCTGCGGTTGTGTAGTCTGTGACATCAGATCTGAGTAACTTGGTTGACCAGGCATTCATTAAAAGAGGTTGTTAAGAATGAACTGTCGGGGCGCCTGGGTGGCTCGGTCGTTAAGCGTCTGCCTTCGGCTCAGGTCATGATCCCAGGCTGCTGGGATCGAGCCCTACATCGGGCTCCCTGCTCGGCGGGAAGCCTGCTTCTCCCTCCCCCACTCCCCCTGCTTGTGTTCCCTCTCTCGCTGTGTCTCTCTTTGTCAAATAAGTAAATAAAATCTTAAAAAAAAAAAAGAATTAACTGTCAAAACTCACATTTTACTTAGCTTGATAGCTGGTTAACAGAAAATAACAGACGTTTTTGCTACATCAACTTGGCAGAAACAAGACTAGAACTGCTACGTTATAGCACTACGTGGTGAAAAAGGCGATATTTTGAAAAGTTTCCTTTCCATAACAATGTTGCACAGGTGCCCTGGATTATTTATTCACCATTCAGAGGTTATTCTAACAGGTTGTATTCCACTGATCAACAACTGGATCAATACTTTCCACCACCCAGGTCACTACTTTTGTCAGGCTCTAGAGCAAACCCACCAGTGAGTGTCATGTAGATAGAGCCCTAAGGGAACGAATAAATCTAGAAGCCCATCAATTACAGTGATGGTTACGAGGGAGAAGAGCATAGATCACTCACAATTCAAAGGAAAAAACAAAGCACAACCCAAAATGGGAGTTGTCCTCTTCCTCCTCATCCTGTGGGGAGAGAAGCCTTAGGAAATTTGAGGAACTCTTTAGCCAAGAGAGTAATGAGGCATAAATCCTGCCGATAGATAGTGAGAAGACTGGCTCAGGAAGTAACGCCACTAAACCAAAGGACCCTCCAGTGCTGGGGACAGTGATTAATGGTCTAAACTTGACACCGTGACTTGGAAAGGGTTTGCACCGTTGATTTCCACTCTTAGGAGTGATTTGCAGAAACTGGAAACAATTTTGGTGGCCATTGTCACCGTCTTGCCAGTTGCCTTTGCTCAGCATCTAGCTCAGGGAGCAAGAAGAGAGTTGTTTATAACCTTTTCTCTTGGGACTTAAGAACCTGGGACTGTTATCTACGCAGTTGGTGTCTGCTGGCTTCCCTCTAAAACTGGAGGATGGGTTGTTAATGTTACAATTTATGGAGGGCTTATCAACATACTTCAGCTTGCAGATGGCTCCAGGCAAAGAACTTCACTCTTATCAGAGACCATTCTCTTCGGCTGTCATTTGTTGGTCTTGGATATTAACACGGGCCGAGCACCGTTGTCGCACACTTGGAATGAGAACAACAAAAATCTTGCAGACTGCCTTTTGGAGGCTGAGATTCTGTCACCTCTTCAGAAGTCTGTCACGTCTCTTTATCACTAAGCTTTACATCTCACATATTTCCCAGAACACAGGAGAATTAAACAGGAAGACCAGCCACTCTTTAGGACTCACAGAGCCTTCAAGGAGGAATGTGGGAGTTTTTTCCCTCAGTCTAAAATAGAGAAGTACAGAAAGGGCAGGAATCCACTGGTTGGTTATTCAGTAACCTGTTAGGGTACAGATAGGTAAGTAATTTGGTTGCTGGAAGAGAAAGCCAGAGGCGAAGCTATCAATTGTCCCAGCAACACTGTCCATGGACACATTTTCCGCATTTTTGTGACTTTTAAAAAATAAGCATCCCAGAGGTCCACTGTGTCCCAATGATTTCTTTAAAGTAGTTATCAAAAAATTACAGTCGTTACAATATTGCTGCCATACTTAAAACATTTTTGGAACGGTCCCCTCAGAGCCACCCGCACGTAGGAAAATTAGGCTCATTACTTTACACCTGTATTTCATTTAAGGAATAAAATAGAATTCTTCACCTTATACACCCACTTGATTTACAGGTCTTGTTCCTGAATGACATTGCTCCACCAGTGGAACCTCTGAAAGGCCAATATTTGACCCATAAAGAACATTCGATTAGCGCAGTTGTTGAGCGCTGTTTTTAAAGGAGTTCTAAAGGTGTTCTCAACCATAGGAGGAGCACAGGAACTGCTTAAAAAGAAACAAGAGGCCCCAAATGCAATCACTTGTGCTAAGCCCCATGCCAGCAAGCCAAGACTTAATACTTAACCTACTGCAATTTCAGCTTCTCCCAGAGGTGGAATTTTAAACCAGTCTGGAATTTTCTGATCAACACTATAGTAAAGTAGTCTGCATGATAGACCTCAGCCCTTTCCCCAAAGGAAGATGACCCTGCCTAAAATAATCCTTTCTTTTGTTTATGACTTCCTTGTCCCTGCCCTCTTTTGCCTATAAAAGCCTTCTTTTTGTATAGCTTCTGGTAACTCCTTTCTACTTGCTAGATGAGAAACTGTCCCATTCAGGAATCTTAGAATAAAGCCAATTAGATCTTCAAATTTACCTGCTGAATTTTGTTTTTTTAACAGATTAAAGACACAGTGTTAATTTTTATATGTATTTGTTTAAAAAACATTAATTCATTGCTATGACATCATCGAGTTATATTAAGAGGCTAACTGCTATTAAAATCACTACATCATACACCTGTAACTAATATCACACTGTATGTTAACTGGAATTAAAATTCAAAATTTAAAAAATATCTCTTTCTCACTGCTACCAACTGTCCCCATTCCGCCATCATAAACAAACCAAAGTCAAATATTTCTACAGGTTGACAATACTGATGAAATCACTGTACTATTAGAATTTTTCCCCACTTCTTGCTTGCAAACGTCTTTACATTAACAAGAAATGTGCAAGTGCTAGGTAAAAACAGCGAAACAATAGCTGAACCAGAGAAAGAAGCTATTAGGAAAACCACAAAAAGTTCATTGGTTTTAAGCATCTATGTAATATGCAGTATAGTTGGGTTGAGCGTTGAGAGTCTACAAGTCAGACATTTAATCCTGACTCTGCCACCACTAGACGTGTAAACTTTGCCAAGTCACTAGGCCTCTCTAAGTGTTAATTTCCTCACCTACAAAATGGAGATAAAAGCAAGTAGTTCTCACGACCTCATACTGAGAGGACTACATGCAATATTGCATGTAAAGCCCCTGCATCACCTGGGCACAGGAATGCTCAAGAAATCTTGGTTATTTTTCGGGGCGCCTGGGTGGCTCAGTCTTTAAGCGTCTGCCTTCGGCTCAGGTCATGATTCCCAGGGTCCTGGGATCGAGCCCCGCATCGGGCTCCCTGCTCGGCGGGAAGCCTGCTTCTCCCTCTCCCACTCCCCTTGCTTGTGTTCCCTCTCTCGCTATGTCTCTCTCTGTCAAATAAATAAAATCTTTAAAAAAAAAAAAAGAAATCTTGGTTATTTTTCTATTGGTCCACAGAAATCTGAAATTCTGAATGGAACACCCTTCTGATAGATGACTGTATTCCTTACTAGCCTATACTGTGATAAACTGAGTTATAAAATCAAAATTTAAGAAATCTGGAAAGAGATTTTTTAATCTTGCTTAAGACTCTATGTTTTCCTCCTAGAAATTCCCTTTCAACCAACTAAAGTGGTTGCCAGCACAAAACGGCACTTTCTTGGCGTGCAATGCACCGTTTGTCATGCCCACTCAATCTAAGAGTCAGTCTAATTTATAACATGGACTTGTCAAACACCTGATGAATCCACAGGGACATCTAATTCATCATAAAGAAATAGAAACATCACTTACTATTGGTCACTAGCTGCCTAGATGATACAGAAATCAAATAAGACTGAAACCACGTGACATTAAATCTACTATTTAATGAAATAGTACTATCTACTATTTGTGTTGAAATTACGACAAGAATACACCTGGGTGGCTCAGTCAGTTAAGCGTCTGCCTTCAGCTCAGGTCATGATCCCAGAGCCATTCCAGTTGCCTTTGCTCAGCCTCTAGCTCAGGGAGCAAGAAGAGAGTTGTTTATAACCTTTTCTCTCGGGACTTAAGACTGGGACTGTTATCTATGCAGTTGGTGTCTGCTGGCTTCCCTCTAAAACTGGAGGATGGGTTGTTAATGTTACAATTTATGGAGTGCTTATCACTTGCAGGGAGCCTGTTTGTGCACTCATGTGCTCTCTCTCTCTCTGACAAATAAACAAAATCTTAAAAAAAAAAAAAAAAGAGGGGCGCTTGGGTGGCTCAGTCATTAAGCGTCTGCCTTCAGCTCAGGTCATGATCCCAGGGTCCTGGGATCGAGCCCCGCATCGGGCTCCCTGCTCTGCAGAAAGCCTGCTTCTCCCTCTCCCACTCCCCCTGCTTGTGTTTCCTCTCTCACTGTGTCTCTCTCTATCAAATAAATAAATCTTTAAAAAAAAAAAAAAAGAGGTATACACATATTCCATGTGCAAAGAAAAGCACAAGAAGATGCTGTACTCTCCAGCCAAAAGAATAACCACAGTATGCATCCATTCTACACCTAAGATGTGGATATTTGGGTTAGGACATAGGTTTGGCTGCTATAAGAAAGAGGTCTGAAACAACCAAGGCTTTAAAAAGCTAGTAGGTTAGGGGCGCCTGGGTGGCTCAGTTGGTTTAGCATCCGACTCTTGATTTCGGCTCAGATCTTGATCTCAGGGTTGTGAGATCAAGCCCCACATCAGGCTCCAAGGTCAGCACAGGAGTCAGCTCGGGATTCTCTCCTCTGCCCCTTCCCTGCCCACCCCCAGACACACGTGTACTCTCTTCTCTCTCTCTAAAAATAATAATAAGCTAGTAGGTTATTTCTCTCTCACATAGTCAAGGAAGGCAATCCAGGACCAAAATGGCAGCCACATAATCATCAAGGATCCAAGTTATTCTTTCTTGTGCTCTGAATCCTCAAAATGGTTTCCATCTCTTGGTTCAAGTTGGTGGCTCTATCATGTCTGCATTTTAGTTTATAGAAAAGAGGGCAAGAGAAGGCCATGCGCTTCCCTTTAAGGGAAAACCCAAGAGGTACAAAGAGGGAAGTTGCCCACCTCCCTTCCACTTGTCAACCACCAGCCTGTATTGGTCACGTGGCCACACCTTGTTACAAGGTCTTGGGTTCAGCCAGTAAGATGAGAAAAATCAGTATTAGGAGATAACTAGCAGTCTCTGCCACAGTGGGGTGCATTTATTTAGTTGAGGTGGCTTAGAAATAAACCATTCTTTAATGATACCATGAGTCACTGGTTCAAATGCTGCTCCACGTGAAGTCCTGTATAGAAAAGTCCCAGACTTCATCATTTCTATGCATTCCATAGTTTACCAAGCAGATATTAAGCCAGAAGTCATCTCTTAGTCTAGGATAGTCTGGTTGCTGCACATCTAGGTTGCCTCCACACTTCCAAAACTCTCTCTGCAAATACTTTAACCGGAGCTTAATTTCCTCTGTCTTTTAAGTCAGATATCTCTGGGGGCTATTACAGGAAAGTCAGCTTTGGTTGGGACAGCCCTCTGGAGTCCATCTGCATTTTTCATAGCAATCACTGGATCTTCAATAAAGATTTTCATCACTGAATCACCCAAACATACAAACCCTTCAGCTTTTAAAATCAATATTGAAAATTAAATCAATTTGAGTAATAGGAACAGAATGCTATACCCAACTTAAAAGGAAGTTAGCACTTATTCTATATGTGTGTGTGTGTGTGTGTATTCTTATTTTGATTTTTTTGTTTAAACTCTGTTATTTTTTAAAACTTTGACAACAGTACCTCCAAACACTACTGCAACCACAGTCTTGCTGGTGAAGCCCTCATGTGAGGCCTACACTCCTTTTTACCCTTCTCAATGTACCATCTTTTAGCCCATGCCTTGCCCTGGTTTCTATTTAATTCACCACCCCTTGGGATGCCTGGTTGGCTCAGTCAGTTAAGTGCCCAACTCTTGGTTGGCCAAGCTCAGGTCATGATCTCAGGGTCCTGAGTTCAAGCCCCACATCAGGCTCCATGCTGAGCATGGAACCTGCTTGAGATTCTCTCCCTCCTTCTCCCTCTGCCCCTTCCCCCCCACCTACTCTCCCGTGTCCCTCCCCTCCTCTCTCAACAACAAAAAACATTTACTGCCCCATTCACAGCTCATTTCAAGAGTCTGAGAATTGTTGGCCCTAAATTTGGAAGGAAGAGAGTGCTGTCTCTGTAAGCTGAGCGTGGAGCCAGTTGCTACTCTAGCATCTGTGAATGACCCTGAATTTGCTTTCGGTACACGCAGCAGATTTTGAATGGTGTCAAGCTGGGATTCCACACAATCACATCAAGCTGAAATGGCCAAGAGGCTAAAACACTGTTCTCTTCTTCCGAGGGGGAAAAAAAAGCTGAAAAAGTTTCAGTAAATCTTTCTCTATGCCAATCTCTTTAAAAAGAAAAGAAAAAAGAAAGGGGCACCTGGCTGGCTGAGTCAGTCAAGCAGCCAACTCCATCTCCGCTCAGGTCAGGAGCTGAGGGTTGTGAGATTAAGCCCTGCATCGAACTCCGTGCTGGGTGTGGAGTCTGCTTAAGATTCTCTCTCTCCCTCTTCCTCTGCACCCCCCACCAACACTTGCTTGCACATTCTCTCTCTCTAAAAAAATGAACTGATTAATTTCAAAAAAAAAAGAGATTCAAATTTAAATAGAGGTAAGAGATTAATGGCTTTCTAGGGGAGTATAGGGATGGGGGGTGATTTGACAGAAGGCAGTAGAGCCTTGGGGGTGGTGATCGAATACACAAGGATGACTGCCTTTTCTAACAGTTATTTAGATAAGGTTGATTTCAAATACAGAAACATTTCCAGGGAGGATTGACCCCAAAGTGACCTGCATTTTCCACACCTTGCGTCTACACTTTGATCACCCAGGGAAATCCAGATCTCCCAGAGACTTCGAAGAAGGGCTCCTTGCATTCACAATGAAAAAATTACAGCAGTGGTATTAATAACATACCTTAGTACTCACCCCCCATAGCGCTGGAGGGAGGGAGAAGGGTGGCCCTAGCCCAGATGCTCACACTCAAGTGGGGTACAGGAAATTGCATAAAATGATCTTTTAAATCCAATTTAAAGTGCATCTTATCCTATTCCATAGTCCACAAAGGGAGGTAGGAGATCTGAAAATACCTTTTTTCACCCTTTCCCACAAGCTTCCCCTGCCCCGACCTTTTCTGCTGACCCTCTCAGTAGGAGGCCTTCTCACAACTCCCAGGGTTCCGACTCCCAGGGTACAGCTCCTCTACCCTATTAAGAGTATCTGTTATATCTGTTATAACTTATAACACTGCTATTGTTACTGCCTCTGGGACTTTTACTGCTATACTACCGACTACTGTCTTTGTAATTCACTCTCAGTCTGCTGCAGTCCCGGTGCTAAGCACTGCACTTACATTACCTCCTTTAATCCTCACAAATCCCTGTAAGTAGGTTCTGTTAGTACTCCTATTAGTCATGTGATGATATTGGTGCGGGAGGACTGAATGAACTTGCACGAGGTCATGCAGCTGATGAGGGGCAGAGCTGGGCTATGATAAATCAGAAAGGCTCCACCAACGGCCCTTAGGAAAGGAGCTGGTGAGGCTCAGACTCAGCAGATCCGATGTGTGTAATTGTTTCGTCGTGGAGAACTTTAAGGATAGCCCTTTCCCTTGCTTATAACTCCTCGTCGTCACCTGCTGTGCCCGGATGACACTGAACTCTCTCACGTGTCGTTTACAAGCCCTGCGTGATTGGACCTCTGCGGCTCCGTCTAGCCAGACCTCCCAACGCTCCCTGCCTCATCCTTGCCCTCTAGCTACATTTGCCAAAATCCACTTGCTAGAGGCCCTGGCTGAACTGTTGGCTTTGCACTTTTTTTTTTTTTTTTAAGTAGGCTGCACGCCCAGTGTGGAGCCCAACATGGGGCTTGAACTCACGACCCCGAGATCAAGACCTGAGCTGAGACCAAGAGTCAGTCGCCAACTGATTGAGCCACCCAGGCGCCCCAGCTTTGCACTTCTATGTGCAGTCCTCCCATCGGATAGATTGCAAACTCCCAGAAAGCAGAGAACATGCCTGCAGTCAAGAAACTCATCAGGGACTAGTCTGATGGCAGCAGAGGGGACACGGGGATGAGTAATAATCTGATGCCATCGGTGATGGAGGAAGTGGCAGTTCGAAGGCAGCACCTAAGAGGGGCCCCTCATGCAGGCTTACAAGACCCGGGAGGGCCTCCCTGAAGAAGGAATGAGTGACCAGAGACTTTTCGGCTGTATTAGGGTCGGTCAGTCTAAGGACAGCGGGGGCCAGAGGCAGGGGACAGTGCTCTGGCTGAGGAAGAGCACAGGGGAGGAGAGAGCCTGGCTGGCGGTGGAAACTCAAAGCGGTTCAATGAGGCTGGAATTACCAGAGGAGGCCTGTAATGCGTGGATTAGTGCATTAGTAAGTAGGGGAAGCACATGAAAGCCCTCAAACCAGAGTCTGCACCTTATCCAGTCAGCAGTGGGCCACCGCTAATATTAAATGTCTTAGGCAGAGGAGTGACGTGACCAAATGGGCGTTTTTGAACAATCACCACGTTCTTTACTTCTTTTGCATTTTCCTACAAGCTACTCAATACAATTCTCAGCATATGGGATCAAAGACACAGGTGCTAAACACAGTGAGATTTCCCAAGGAAGATTAAATTTTGTTCATTTTTTTCCTCAACTCTGGGTAGAAAGAGGCCAGAAAGTCCCTGTGGAAGAAACCCTCTCCTACAGTCAAGCAAGGCTGCCTGAAGTCACGGCACCTGTCCTTAGGATACCATATTGTCTGTGGGACAAAAACAATCAGCTCTTTTGTGTTTAGGTTGAGTAAGGAAGGCGGCAGGGGAAGTCAGGCTCTCAGGACACAGGCTTCAACAGGGTAGAATAATGACCTTATTGTAGGCCGTCCTTAATCAACCTTTTACATAAGGGTGCCGGAAAAGGGGGGGCTCCCTGAGGAGGGAGATATGTAAATAACAGCCAACACTCACATAGAACTTACTCTGTGCCAGGACTCTACATATATAAGGACTACATATATACTAGCTCAGTTAATCCTAACAACAACCCTGTGACAGAGGGACCTTTATTAACCCCATTCTCTAGATATAGAAAGTAATGCACAGAGAGGTTAAATAACTTGCCCAGGTCACCCAGCTGATGAGTGCTGGGATTCAAGAGCCAACTGCACCTCTTATACTCCCAGCCTGGAGAACCTGCTACCCCTTCACCCCATCTCAGATCCAGCCTTCCCAGCAGAGCCACGCCTCTAACATTCAGCCCTCCACCCCCTAGGGGGCCAAAATAGAGGATCCTTAATTCCCTGGTCTCTCTGTGATTCCAGAAGTGGGGCTCTGGTCCCAGCTCCAGAGACAACCAGCATCCCGAGCTGGAGAAAAGAAAAACACTCCCCAGTTTTACTGATAAATTACTCATCTGACTTGTTCATCCCCTCATTCCAGGTTCTTTGTTCAAATGTCACTTCCTCCTAGCAGCCTTCCCTGGCTGCTTATCTAAAATACACACACACACACACACTCACACACACACACAGATACACACATACACAGAGGCATTACTCTTTACTCCCAGATTCTGGTTTATTTTATTTCACAGCACCTATCACTAGCTGAATTTACATGATCTATTTATTTATGTAATTGGTTCCTTGGTTATTGTCTCTTACTATAATATTATATATATATAATTTGTATATTATGTATAAATAACATATAGTCATACATATTTATTATATATTTATTATATTTTTATATACACACACATTATTATTTATATAAATTATTATAACATGTGTGTGTATATATAAATATAAATTCCATGATGGCAGGGACTTGGTCTTTCACTACCATAGTCCTAGCTCCTAGAACACAGTCTGGCAACAAAAGGGAGCCACTCAAAAAATTTTTTTAAGTAACTAAGTAATTGAAAGGTGAATAAAATTATTATTGATCAACTTTGCAGCCTCACCTCTGCCGGGACTGCTTTCACCATGGAAACACCTCTCACCTCACCCCTTCTCACCTCTTTTTCTCTTACTTCCACATCCACAAGCTCTACTGGTGGGAAAAAGAAAAAACCCAAGTCTGTGCTGGTTTCCCAGGGTGCACTTCTTCCTGTGTAGGGGGAGGGAAGTGTGTCCGTTTTGGCAGGACTGGTTTTGTGATATGCTGCATATCTCGGTGGAACGGACTCCCTACACTCGACCGACTTCCCCCCGTCCCAGAAGTGAGCTCTGTGATCCCAGCACCATGAGGTGGGGCAATGAACTCTATCATTTGGAGTTCTGTCCAGCTCATTGTTGAGAGTTTGTCTAACACTAAGTCAAGAGATTTGAGGAGGACACAAATAAATGAGTGTAAAAGCCAAGGGAAAACAATTCTTTAGACATCTGTGAGAATGAAAACAAGCCTCTGTGGGATCTGGCCACAGCAGACTCCGTGTCCTGTAGTGAACGAAAGACAACTTCCCAGGGCAGGAGAGGGTCTCCTGCCTCACCCTACTGCCCCCCTCACCCCCACCCCCGCCACCGCTCTCTGTCCATTGTCTTCTTGGTTCCTTCAGCCCAAGCAGAATTGCAGGAGGCCAAACAAGGCCAGAAAGGCTGGCCAGCTGGACTTTGTCCACAAAAGGAAAGTTAGTGCCAAGTTCTAAAGTAAGGGAGGTATGCTTTTCAAATTGTCATTGTTTTTCTCATTCTGGACTCGCCTACAACAAATTTTGCTCCCTTAAAATGGAAAAACAGCAAGGCGTTCTGTTCATGTAAATATTGGAACAAATGAGATGCTCCCAAGAAAAAAGAATCCCAATGGAAGAATTCAACCTGAAGGTGCTTCTTCAAGAATATTCAACACGTGAGCATTTGGAAATCATAGCAAATATCCAGTACCAAGTCTGAATAATTACCTGTAACACATGCTAGATGTGAATCACAGAACATTTTATGTAAATACAATGTTAATTAAGATAAATTTTTGTTTCTACCTCAAATGTTTTAGGCCAGAATTAACCAAATTACTTGCTCTGATTATCATTGCAGATGCTTACTGTATACTTGAGGAAAATACTTAAATTCTATTACTGATATGTCAAAAAAATGTTCTAAAGTCATTTAAGACATTTGGGCATGTTGCCTCACAATCTTTTTCATTCACAAAATTCTTTTTCCTCCGTAATAAGCTTTCTGTCAACAACAATATCTACTGAGCACCTCTCTGTTCAGAGCCACCTGCTCAACACTTTCATCTCAGGTAACAGCTGTTGAGGTCAGTGTGTCATGGAAGCCTCAACTTGCCATAAAAATCCCCTTAAGCCTTGTGTTCTCTTGGTTTGTGTCTCAGAATATTTTTATTTTGATTTATTTTGTATCACATGCCCTTGAAACACCAGATTTTCCCCAAAGCTTCAGCATGTCTCCAGGCTGGAATCCTTTCTCCATTTCCGAAGTTTGTTTTTTTTTTTTTGGTTTTTTTTTTAAAGATTTTATTTATTTATTTGAGAGAGAGAGAGAGAGAATGAGAGAGAGAGAGCATGAGGAGGGGAGGGTCAGAGGGAGAAGCAGACTCCCCGCCGAGCAGGGAGCCTGATGTGGGACTCGATCCAGGGACTCCAGGATCATGACCTGAGCCGAAGGCAGTCGCTTAACCAACTGAGCCACCCAGGCGCCCTGTTTTTTTTTTTTTAAAGATTTTATTTATTTATTTAACAGAGCGAGACACATCGAGAGAGGGAACACAAGCAGGGGGAGTGGGAGAGGGAGGAGCAGGCTTCCTGAGGAGCAGGGAGCCCGACGCGGGGCTCAATCCCAGGACCCCGGGATCATGACCTGAGCCGAAGGCAGACGCTTAATGACTGAGCCACCCAGGCACCCCTCCAAAGCTTTTTTAAACAACACGATAGGGACCACGCTAAGAAATACTAAAATTGTCAACACCCTTTCAAAATGTGTATCTTCAAAATGGAGTGAATTAAGCAATCATCCTCATTCAAATTCAAAATATATAAATATAAAATATAAAAGTTTCCTCATACTGCAATTGTGAAATATCAGCATTTCATGAAAATATTTGTGTCCAGAGATCTTATAAAACTGGGACTTATTTAGATATAGCAGTAACTTTCACCCTTTCTTCTAAACTCACAGCAGCCTCGGCAGAGTTTCCATGTCTAGACACAACAGAATCATCGTTTTGTTCAATCTTAGGTTCTTTTTCCCCTGAAATCATTTGTCAGCAAGACGTGAAAAGTAGTCGGTTGCCAGCTCAGACAAACCATTCTGAGGGTTTCCATCTATCTTTCATTTTGCAACCAAGTGGCACAAATATTGGACATCTGATTCACCCACCACACTAATTTCTGGCACGGATCCTGCACCAGCTGCCCACTGTGACTTTTGGCGAGAGTACTGATGAGTTCTGTATATACCCAGGGTTGAGAAGGATACACAGAAACATGAATGACTGCTTTGCCACACTTTGGCTAGGACCTCTTTAAAACTCTGGTCAGTGAAGTGTTTAAAAGTATGATGATCCTAGACCAATTCTTTGGAAAATAAAATCATCTTGAACTTTGGGCCGAATGGGGGTATATTATTTTTTTATTAAGATTTTATTTATTTATTTGAGAGAGAAAGAGAGTGTGAGAGAGAGATCATGAGCAGGGGGGAGGGGTAGAGGGAGAAGCAGACTCCCCGCTGAGCAGGGAGCCCGATGTGGAACTCGATCCCAGGACCCTGGGATCATGATCTGATTCGAAGGCAGACGCTTCACCGACTGAGCCACCCAGGCACCCCTGGGGGATATTTTAAATGAGGAAAAAGAAAAACTAAGGAAGCTGAACTAGACACAATAAAGCAAGAGTGTGAAAAATAAGGGGTTTTTTAATCCTTTTGTACTATCTGAGTTACTTTTTATCACATGCGTGTTTTCCCAGGTAAAAAAGGACTAGAACTTTTAAGTCAACAATTTATCTTAATTGTTTTTGTTCAAGGGTTAGCAAAACAGAGCACACGTGTCCAAGTGGTCCATGAGAGGATGCTACTGGTGCAACCAAAGGCCAGCACTGCCTTGGTTGTGAGGTCTGTGTCCCTGGAAAACCCCCTTTGTGGCACCCTGTTCATGCCCTCCTATCCTCCCAGGCACCACGCGCCCTCACACGCCTCCGTCTCTAGGCCAGATCTCCTTCTGGCTCTCAGCTCTCAACTAATTCCTGTAGAAGTGTTCAGTGTCTTAAATATGTAAATGTACGTTTAGAGCGATAGTTAATTCCAGAGGGGTGCCCCAGGTGAGGCAGTGAATCAGGCCACTCCTCAGCCTCATGATGTGTGAATCAGAGGCAGGGCAAAGAGAACCAGCGATCACACATGTGTGGAGTAGAGTTCCTCAACTACGATTTGCTATTCATTTAATTTCTTTTAAGATTTTATTTATTTATTTGACACAGAGAGAGAGATCGCGAGAGCAGGAACACAAGCAGGGGGAGTGGGAGAGGGAGAAGCAGGCTTCCCGCGGAGCAGGGAGCCCGATGTGGGACTCGATTCCAGGACCCTGGGATCATGACCTGAGCTGAAGGCAGACACTTAACGACTGAGCCACCCAGGCGCCCCTGATTTGCTTTTCATTTTATCAGCCAACAACATCTATGTGTCAGGCTAGGTGGGAAGGTCTCATCCTAGAGAAGTTCATATGCTCATGTGAAAGGTAGGCACATCAGTAAATCATTGCTATTCCATGTGATAAATAACTAAAATGGAGGGATGTACAAAATACCACTATGTCCTTGAAGGATTTTAAACACAAAATCTATATAGTCAAAAGCTATGTAGGTGGAACCATGGAAAACCAGAACCTGGGAGACCAGAGGGGAGGCTCTGACACAGGCCATACCATGGCTGATAAAGGCGGTGGGAACAGGCAGAAAGAGGCCAATCCTCCACCAGAGTAAGTTATCTCAGACATATCAGATAATGTCCATCCTGTATGGAGAAAAAGAGAGTGCATGTCACCCTCCGGTGGCTAACCCCGAAAATGAAAGAATTCATATTATAATGTATGTGTATATTGGTGTATAGTTAACCACTATCCTAAAAGATGATTCTGCTGAAGGTGCTATTAATGTTCAAGTGTGTCAGTGAAAAAGCACGAAAAAATTATTATTTTAATGCAGGCTTACATCTGAAGTCTGTGTTCTGATCCATGGCCATAAACACACTATCGTATTCATTGACAACCACCATTGTCAGGTTTTACCTGCTGTCCTTAATACTTAGCACATCATCAGAATGTATTGAAAAGGGTCTCAGAATCAGGACTTCTTGGTTCTACTTCCTACGCTGCCTCTAATGAAGTACAGGATATTAAACTGGTCATTTTTCCTCTGACACCCTGGTTTTCCCAACGATGAATGATTCTAGGGCTCCTCTGAGCATCCAACTGGTCTTTCTTCTCCATCACCTGATGGAAATGGGCCCATTCAGTAAGTGTGCCCATTGTCTCCTTATTTCTCCACATCTATCAGTTGTGTGTAATTATAGACTGCTTACAGGCTAGTGAGCCCATTGTGTTCAAGGATGGTTCATAACTACTATCTGTGAAGTTCTTCAACAATTTAGCAATTACAGCTTTAGAAAGCCCAAAATTTAATCATAAAAAAGTTACTATCTCCAACCTGCAAAATATTTTCTTTGTGTGTCCACACATACTCTTTTATCAGTCTCAAAGTAGAAAACAGTTATCTTCATCAATCAACCATCTAATTATTTACTGATCAGTATCTGCATTTTGTTTTTAAAGGATATTTCAGTCAACTGAATTTAAACAAGAATAATAAAGACAATCAAAAGGATTATTTTTTTAAAAAAACTATGGCAAACAATGACTCGAATAACGCTCCCCAGTCCTTCAAAATGCATTTACATTTAGGAAAACTTGCCATCACAGGGCAAAAAGCAAGAACTTTGCTGGGATTAACACACACCTCCCCCTGCTCAACCACACCTGGTTTTATGAAGAGAATTTGTACTACACATGCATGTTTACTCCCCAAACACCAACCCAAGGCTAACAAACATAATAGAGAGCTTCTCTTCTTTGTTTCTGTTTGCAGTGTTCATTTGAAATCCCTTAGATACTTAGACTAAGGGTGGAAAATGCCAGATTCCCCATGAGGTTTATGACTTTGTATCAAACTAAACCAGAAGCCCCTTCTCTTTTCTCTTTTTTGTTTCATTCAGTTTCTCAGATTCAGTTCCTCCATCCAGAATTTTATTTTATTTTATTTTATTTTATTTTATTTTATTTACGTAGGCTCCATGTCCAGCTTGGAGCCCGTGAGATGGAGACCTAAGCTGAGATCAAGAGTCAGGCGCTTTACCCACTGAGCCACCCAGGCACACGTCTCCGTCCAGAATTTAAAGAGAAAGGAGGATAAATAAGAAAATTTCAACAATATTATAAATCTCTTTTTTTTTTCCTGTAACATATTATTCACCAAGACTGTGAATTTTAGAGACTAAGAATAATATGAAAAAAAGTCATATCATTTACTTTGCTCTACTCATTTACTTTCACTCTACTTGTTTTGCCTTCTCCTACTTCAGCCAAATAGCCTGGAAACACGGAAAGATATCTAGTTTACGTTTTAGTAATTAAATAGAACAAGAAAAGAGAATTTTTAAGTTTTCTGAACTCCAACTCTGAAAGTACTGGATGGATGAAAAATAAAATTAAATTACCAGTTGAAGAAGGAGCAGGGACCTGCAGGATCTGAAGTACATGGGAAGTTGTTTGGAGTTAGAAGTTATTTTTTTTTTTTAAGATTTTATTTATTTATTTGAGAGAGAGAGAGAGCAAGCAAGAGAGCAGGAACAGGGGGTGGGAATGGTAGGCAGAGAGAGAGGGAGAAGCAGACTCCCTGCTCTTCCCGCTGAGTGGGGAGCCCGATGCGGGGCTCGATCCCAGGACCCCAGGATCATGACCTGAGCTGAAGGCAGACACTTAACGGACTGAGCCACTCAGGCGCCCCAGGAGTTATTATTTTGATGCAGTTAATGTCTCAATCGAATGACTCCCCTCTGAGATTGTTGTCAAATTCAGCTAAAGGGAGAAGTGAAAAATCACGTACACCGTGCCCTGAGAATGCTGCTTCTCTTCGTGTGAACTGTGACCTTAGCCCTTGCAAGGAAGCATGATTCCTAGACTAGAAAGAGATCCTGAAAGGATGTATAGGAGCACTTTGTGAAATATGGGACCAAAACATTGGAACATAAACCTGATCATGATGTGACATCAGTTTTCAGAAAATATGGAGACAAAGGAACAAGTGACACAATCAGCAAAATCCAGACTATGGGAAACTCTACAGGACACGCAATCCAGTTTTTCAATAAATAAATATCAAGAGGGGAGATAAAGACATGAGGGAAGAAATCCATAGATTAAAAGATGTTTAAAAGACATATCAACAATCGCAGCTTATGCCTCTTACTTTGGACAGTGAGTGAAACAAAACATAAAAATGTTATGAGACAATTGTGAAAACTGGAACCCTGACTGGTTATTGATGTGCTTAAGGAAGGGCTGTTAATTTTTTTTTTAAGTGTGAACATGGTATCAAGGTTATGCTCAAAAGAAAGAAACCTGATCTTTTAGAGTAATATTCTGGAATGATAAGACTTGCTTCAAATAATCAGGGAGGCGTGTGTGGGTGGATAAGGGTACAGAATTCAAGATAAACCATAAGTTAGTAATTGTTGAAATTGAATGACAGGAACATAAAAGTTCATTATTCTATTCTGTTTTTGTAGATTTTTGAAATTTTCAACAAGAAAAAAGTTTAAAAAAAATAAACAGCAATGAGATTGACAGTGTTGGGGAGGATGATGAGCAGCTGGTATTCCTGAAGACAGTAGGAGGAAGAAATGTTGCCGTGACTTTGAAGAGCTATTGGCATCCTGAAGTAAAGTGCAATGTGTGTACACCTACAACCCTACCATCTCACTCCCAGGTACTTAGAAAACAAACTCAGAGAGGCTGAATTACCCTCTAAATGGCTTTTTAAACCGCCCCCCCCACCATTGCTTTCTAATATTTTTAAATTGTTGACTTCCATAAGAAATTGTACAAACTACACTGAATGAGGGAATCTGAAGCTCAACCAGTTGCAACGACTGTAGGCATTCTTTAGGTTTTGGTGTTGTTATAAAATACTTAAGGTGCATAAAACGTATAGGTTTAAAGGACTATCTCACACATAAACAAGAACATGCGTTGTCTGTAATAGTGGAAAACTGGAAGTGATATAAATACACATCAATAGGTGAACGGTTTAAACAAGTGTGGAGAATTCGCTCAATGTGCAAATGTAAAAATGAATAAACTAGACATCAGCTTGGATTGTTTTCCAAAACAGAATGTTGAATGAAAAAAAGCAAGCTGCAAACAAAGTCAGTATGATAGATGACAAAGACATGAATGGAATAATTGGACTCCAAATACTAAGGAGGTGGGCAGTGAATGCACTTGGGAATAACACATAGAGTGTTCAAGGGTACCCTTGATGGGTCTGTTCTTAAGCTGACTGTAGGTTCATATATGTTTGTTACATTATTATCTATCCTATTTTGTATCCCTGAAATATTTAATAAAAGAATATATTGAACAAGATGATGCCTCTCAACCAGCTCCAGTGATGGGCCTGGGGTTAGCAGGAAAAATGTTGCAGCCAGCCAGCCCGTCACACATTATTCTCTCATTACAGAGAGTTCATCTTACTTCTTACAGTGTGGGTGATTTTTTAAAAATCAGAAAGCAGTTTTCTGGGAGTAAAAATCCAATTTGCAGGGTAACACGACTTCTTTGGACTTTGTTGTTTTACATGTGAAAAGAACAGTAAAGGATTTGTCATTTACTTCATCCACCCATCTGAACTATAAGACCTGGAGAGAAAATCCCAGCAGAAGATCTTCAGATTCTCAGATGAGGAGTATTAAAGATAAATGCCTAATGAATGGATCTTTTCACAATATTCCTATTTACTCAATGCCCAGAATTTTAAAGAATTTGAAAAAAAAAAATGACACTCAGAATCTTAGTTGGTACCTACCAAGACTAGCTTAACAGATCTGGGGTTTCCTCCCAATGCCTTCTCAGCACATCCTAAGTTTCTGGTTAGTGTCCAGGAAAGCAACAATGCTGAAATCTGACAGAAAAGACAGTGTAGCAGCGCCATCTACTGAAACCTAGACAATTTCCCACAGAAATTTGGGAAATGACCTAAGGCGTAAAAAAAAAAAAAAAAAAAAAGAAGTGGGCTTTAAATCAAACAGGAAAGAAAAGCGCGGTGCCTCAGAAAAACTTTTAAAATTAACGTATTTATTTTATTCTCTAACACTAACTGAAGTATTAAAGTGGAACATTTAACACTGCAATGCCGTGCAGGTTGCATTTCCAAAGGTGAGGTTTGGTTTGGTTTTTAAAGACCACTACTCTACTATTACTCACAAAAGGACAGTCTTAAAATAGCTTGCACTTTGGGGCGCCTGGGTGGCTCAGTCCTTAAGCGTCTGCCTTCGGCTCAGATCGTGATCCCGAGGTCCTCCGATCGAGCCCCGCATCAGGCTCCCTGTTCGGCGGGAAGCCTGCTTCTCCCTCTCCCACTCCCCCTGCTTGTGTTCCCTCTCTCGTTCTCTCTGTCAAATGAATAAATAAAAACACTTCTAAAAAAATAATAACTTGCACTTCAGAACTGTGCGGTGTCGCTCGTCGGTTCTGGAAGCTGCTGCGGAATCTCAGGCCCTGAAATGGAAAGGGATTCTGAGGCGCCTGCCTAGAAAAGCATACCTTGGGATAAAGTTGCCCCAGGCCTTAATCTCCTTATAACTTCAGCCTGTTTCAGAATGAAAGCTCTTCAAATATCTGTCAGCCCATTTGTAGTGCTCTTTCCTGAGGCATTTCCTTTACAGAGCGGGAAGCTGTGAGAAATCTCGGAGTCCCCTCATAGCGCAATAGCAATAACCCACTTCTCCAACCCAGCTTGCAGGTGCTGCATGCAATCAGAAAGCCAGGGGCCACGGGATCCACACAAGCTCCAGGGCGCGCCTTACAATCCGGTTTGCTCCTGCCAAAACCAGACTAGAGCAGTCGGAGCCACCATGGACCCCACCCTCGATCTTCCACTGACTTTGCCTTTGATTATAACGCTGACACGCACGCCCGGGGGGGAAGTAAAGCACAGGCTGCCTGAAGCAGCATGTTCCATCCACTGCGCCTGCGCCTGCACGCCCTCCGGGTCCTTCCCCGACCCTGCGTGCTTCGACGTCACCGCGCTCCCACCTCAGACCCTTCAAAAACTTCCCAGTATCCTTTGGGGTGCAGCCTGGTACCCTGTCCCTAAGGCTGTCCCCCCTCCTACCCGGGCACGAGCTGGCAGTTAACCACCTTCATGCGGCCTCGTGTCTTTCTACCCAGAATCAAAGAACCCCCAGGTCGGTAACAGTACTCACTGTGCCCGAGTGGGTCCCCAAATGGTAGGTCACGTCACCTGTCCAAACAGTAAATCCTCCATCTCTGAAAAGGATGGTGAGTCCTCACGAAGACGTTTTTCGGCTTGCATGCGACAATTCTAAGAAAGGAAAACTCTCGTAAAGGCTGGGGGAGCAGCACGTGGCGAAGCAGCACGTGGCGAAGCTGTCCGTGAAGAGGGCGGTGGTCCTTCCCCAGCAGCCCCTTCTGGCCTCTGCCCAGGCCAGGAGCAGAGGCTGCTGCTGCTGACGATGATGATGGTTTTGTTCCTAGCGAGTGTCAGGGGGAGGAGTCCTGGTCACAGCTAGGAAAGAGAAGTCATTTGGTGAGGAAAATTTAAGTTGTCCCTTGCAAGACTGTCCTGAGCCTTTTTGTTACCGAGCTAATCAGTGACCCTCCAATGACAGGTGTCAGCAGTGGGTCTTAGAGACGGAGGGAAGACTCCTTGGAAACGTGGTGATCCTAATGTGCAGCCATCGGTGAGACCATAATCTACTTATCCATTCAGTTTTTGATTATTTGCTTGTTTCCAGTTTGGGGTCATTATAAATAATCTGTGAACATCCTTGCACATGTCTTATGTTGCTCATATGGACACACTTTGCATGGGACCATGCCTAGGAATAGAATTTCTGGGTCAAAGATAGCGTGACCATATGTTTTGGTCATCTAGCCTGGGACACTTTGGAAAGGAAAGGTGATGTTTCAAATATTAAAATTTATTTATTGACCACAAATTGGTTTAATAAATTGGTAGACCTATAAAACGATTTTGATTCAAAACTGATTTTCAAAAATAAAATCCCTTCTAAAATATTAAAGTAACTATAACTATGTACATGAAAGTAAAATCCTAAAAAATATTCATATTGATAATTGGCATATATATTTTTAAATAGAATAACTATGCTGGGTACATATTCACATATATAAGTTAGTTTTAGCCACCTCTAGTATTTTTTGTGGGAACATTTTTTTTTTTAAGATTTTATTTTTAAGTAATCTCTACACCGGAGGGGCTCGAATTTACAACCCCAAGATTAAGAGTCACATGCTCCTCTGACTGAGCCAGCCAGGCACCACAGAACATGTACTTTAGTAAGGTCTTATCAATACATTTGGTAAAACTGCCTACAAAATTTCATCAAAGTTGCATTTAATGCTAAAATAACTGTGATGGTTGATACCTTCCATGGGCTCTTCTCTATGGAATGTATCTGTAATGCAAATGATCCGTCTGCACCTTCCAAAGTACCTTGTAACATCAGAGCAAAGTCTGCTAAATGAAGGATAATCTCAGTTCTAGTTCTTGTCATATAGAACTGTGTAAATATTTATGCCCAATATTTTCCACAGATGCTGTCTTTTTGTCTCTATTCAGAATAATGTTCTTCAGCAAATACTCTTACAAGCAAAACTTATAAAGTAAGTTGTCTATTTAAAATTTTTTCAGGGGCGCCTGGGTGGCTCAGTCGTTAAGCGTCTGCCTTCGGCTCAGGTCATGATCCCAGGGTTCTGGGATCAAGCCCCACATCGGGCTCCCTGCTTGGTGGAGAGCCTGCTTCTCCCTCTACCACTCCCCCTTGCTTGTGTTCCATCTTTCGCTCTCTCTCCATCAAATAAATAAATAAAATCTTTAAAAATAATAAATAAATAAAATAAAAAAAATTTTTTCAGACATTTTGCCACATATATTTGCAGCAAAATTCAAGGCCTTCTCAATGCTGTTCATTTCTGGTTAGAATACAAATATGGCTACTTAAAAGTAAGAACCCTATCAAACATGCCAACATGATTCTAAAATTAAATCTGCTACAATATTTGAGTTCTCGTCATTTAATTTGTTCAACCCCCTTCCCGACCCCCAGTTGCTTTAATAGGGATAAATTTCAATACCTTACTGATTACAAGCTTGGTGTTCAGTAATTCAAATTGGTGAAAATTTGAAAAGCTTCTTTTTTTTTTTTTGGTACTTAATTTTTTAACATTTTGATTAAGATTTTCAATAGGTTCTGGAAAAACTCAACCAAAATATAGAGGATCATTTTCCAATACCATTATGGGGTATTAGGCATATTAATGAAGTAATATTCAAATACTTAAATGCTTTTTTAAGATTTTATTTAGGGGCGCCTGGGTGGCTTAGTCGGTTAGGCGTCTGCCTTAGGCTCAGGTCATGATCCTGCGGTCCCGGGATTGAGCCCCGTATCAGGCTCCCTGCTCAGTGGAGAGTCTGCTTCTCCCTCTGTTCCTCACCCTGCTCATGCTCTCTCTTTCTCTCTCAAATAAATGAATAAAATCCTTTTAAAAAGGGTCTTATTTATTTATTTTAGAGAAAGAAAGAGCACAAATGGGGGCAGGGACATAGGGAGAGGGAAAGAGAGAGAATCCCAAGCAGACTCAGTGCTCAGTGCAGAGTCCAACTTGGGGCTCCATCCCTCGACCCCAAGATCATGACCTGAGCCAAGTCACCTAGAAGCCCCAATTATTAATCAGGTTTTAAAAGTTTTTAAGTATTGGGGTGCCTGGGTGGCTCAGTCAGTTGAGCGGCTGACTCTTGATTTCGGCTCAGGTCATGACCTCGGGGTCATGAGATCAAGCCCCGCGTGGGGCTCACCTGCTTAAGATTCTCTCTCTCCCACTCCCTCTGCCCTTCACCCCGCTTGTGCGAGCTCTCTCTCTCTCAAAAATAAAAAATATCAGTAGCATTAAGTACTTCCATAATGTTGTGCAAACATCAGCACTATTTTCAGAACTTTTTCATCATCTCAAACAGAAATTCTGCACCCATTAAATGTTAACTCTCTAATTTTCCCCCCCACCCCTGTGTGCCTGGTAACCACCATTCTTTCTGTCCATATGACTTTGCCTACTGTAGGTACCTCATATAAGTAGAATCATGCAAGATTTGTCCTTTTGTGTTTGGTTTATTTATGAATTTAATGCTAATGTTTTTTGAAGCTCATCCATGTTATAGCATGTATCAGAATTTCATTCCCTTTTAAAGCTGAATAATACTCCATTAGATAGATAGATATAGATCTATAGAGACAGAAACATAGATATACAGATATCACACTTTGTTCATCCTTTCATCCACTGATGAACATTTGGGTTGTTTCCACCTTTTGACTATTATGAGTAATGCCACTGTGCACATTGGTTTACAAGTATCTGAGTGTTTGCTTTCAGTTCTTTTGGGTACATACCTAGGAGGAGAATTATTGGATCATTTGGTAATTCTGTACTTAATTTTTTGAGGAACTGTCATACTGTTTTCCATAGCAGCTGCACCATTTTACAGGATTCCAATTTCTTCACATCCTTACCAACACTTGTTCTCTCCTCCTCCACCCCTCCCCTTCTCCTCTTCCCCCTTCCCCTCCTCCTCCTCCTCCTCCCCCTTCTTCTTCTTCTTTGTAATAGCCATCTGAGTGGGTGTGAAGTGGATCTCATTGTGGTTTTGATTTTCATTTTTCTAATGACTAACGGTGTTGAGTATCTTTTCATATGCTTATTGGCCATTTCTATACCTTCTTTGGAGAAATATCTATACAAGTCCCATTTGGCCCATTTTTTTTTATTAACATATAATGTATTATTTGTTTCAGGAGTACAGTAAGATTCAACAATCTTACACAATTCACAGCGCTCACCATAGCACATACCCTCCCCAATGCCCATCACCCAGCCACCCCATCCCTCCCACCCCCCTCCACTCCAGCAACGCTCAGTTTGTTTCCTGAGATTAAGAGTCTCTTATGGTTTGTCTCCCTCTCTGGTTTTGTCTTCTTTCATTTTTCCCCTCCCTTCCCCTATGATCCTTGTCTTGTTTCTCATATTCCTCATATCAGTGAGATCATATGATAATTGTTTTTCTCTGATTGACTTATTTCGCTTAGCATAACACCTTCTAGTTGCATCCACGTCGTTGCCAATGGCAAGATTTTGGGTTTTTTTTGATGGCTGCATGATATTCCATTGTGTGTGTGTGTGTGTGTGTGTGTGTGTGTGTGTGTGTGTGTGTGTACACCACATCTTCTTTATCCATTCATCTGTTGATGGACATCTAGGCTCTTTCCATAGTTTGGCTATTGTGGACATTGCTGCTATAAACATTGGGGTGCATGTACCCCTTCGGATCCCTACATTTGTATCTTTGGGGTAAATACCCAGTATTGCATAGGGTAGCTCTATTTTCAACTTTTTGAGGAACCTCCATACTGTTTTCCAGAGTGGCTGCACCAGCTTGCATTCCCACCAACAGTGTAGGAGGGTTCCCCTTTCTCCGCATCCTCACCAACATCTGTCATTTCCTGATTTGTTAATTTTAGCCATTCTGACTGGTGTGAGGTGGTATCTCATTGTGGTTTTGATTTGTATTTCCCTGATGTCATTTGGCCCATTTTTTAATTGGGTTATTTATTTCTTTGTTGTTAAATTGTAAGAATTCTTTTCTTAAAAGATTTTATTTCTTTATTTGAGAGACAGAGCACGCACAAACGGTGGGGAAGGGCAGAGGGAGAGGGAGAAGCAGACTTCCCACTGAGCAGGGAGCCTGACTCCAGGCTGGATCCCAGGACGCTGGGATCGTAACCTGAGCTGAATGTAGACGCTTAACCAGCTGAGCCACCCAGGCGCCCAATTTTTAAGAATTCTTCATATATTCTGGGTATTAATCCCTCATCAGGCATATGATTTGCAAATATTTTCTCCCATTCTGTGTGGTGTCTTTTCACTCTTTTGATACTGTCCATTGATGCACAAAAAAGTAGCACATTTTCTGACATACTAAGAAATTGTGTGTGTGCCACAACCAATTCCAACTACATTTCTTCTCCACATGTTTCTTAATTTTAAAAGAGTATTGTTTTTACCTCAATGTAATGCTCTACCAAAATTTGTATTTGTATCACTATAAAATATTATCTTTAGCGTTGAATATTTTAAGTGAATCTGTAGTAGCATTCACCATCGTGTCATACATTTTCCCTTTGGAGGAATGAATTTTAAAAGCTTTACTTTCATTCCATGAATTACAGATAAAAATGCAGCCATGATTAAAGTGCTTTTCTACTTCAAGCATCAATGACAGTACTATAAAACCA
The DNA here is from genome assembly GCF_002201575.2 of Neomonachus schauinslandi. Classification (NCBI taxonomy): domain Eukaryota; kingdom Metazoa; phylum Chordata; class Mammalia; order Carnivora; family Phocidae; genus Neomonachus; species Neomonachus schauinslandi. Next base: position 123,479,188 of record NC_058407.1, read on the forward strand.
TAATAACTTAGCTGTTTGAAAAGTTCTTGTTCTGCTAATGGAGTGAACACGCTGACAGTTATCACTTTGCTTTTTGTGTTTGCACAAGAGAATTTGAAATTTAAAAATGAGCAAAATTAATTGCAATGGTCATTTGATCTTAATGAAAAGCCATGCTTCTTGGAGAGATAGGTAAGCCCACGTTTTGTAGCTGCTTACAGTCTTCCTAAAGCTGCTATACCTTAATGTATTCGTGGACATTTCTTCAGTTCACTTGTGCCTTCTCCTTTTCAGGCAGTTAGTGATAACCCTTTGCCCCATGATGAATAATAGTTAATACCAACAAGTATTATGTAAAAATAATATATTTATCATCTTCCATAAGAAAATTAAACTACTTAATTTTTTATTATATATGCACTTCCACCCCCTTCAGCTCATTGCTCCCAAGAGAATTTATTGTGAAAAAGAAAAGCATTGCCAAATAAAACATAAATAAATGAACTATTGTAGACTTACACCATGTAATACATAACAAAATTACTATATTAAGAGCATTTGGACTCATCTCAATTCACTCTTTAACAGGACAGCTCAGCCTTTTTTTCTGCACATATTTCAAATACATCTAACCTGTGGTTCCTCAACTTTCTCACGAACCATACCAGGTGGCCACTTACTGGCTTCGTGCCTCTAGCAAGCCAGCGCCTCGTGGCCAAGGCGCCGTTGGTTGGTATTATACCAAATGGCCAGCAGGGGCAGCAGTGTCAAGAACTTCTTTTCACCACAATTCCAAGACTGGAAAAGATAGCTAGCTATCAATAGACTTTTGTGTTCCAGAATATCTGTTTTTAAATCAGTGAACATCTACATGCTCTCCATCAAAAGGAAATTTTAGTTAGGTGGCATCAGGAGATCATTGGGGAAAATAGAGTGTGTTATCTCTGGTTGCCTTTAAGATGTAACAATATGTTATATTATGAACTCGCTCTATTTACTGCATGTATGTCCCACATTACTAGACATGCTCCTGGCAAAAGCTGGAAGAATAAAGTAGAAGTCCACCAAACCTTTCCTGCCTTATTTTTTCTTTTAAGATTTTATTCACTTATTTGAGAGAGAGAGCATGCAAGCAAGAGAGCACAAGCAGGGGGAGCAGCAGAAGGAAAGGGAGAAGCTGACTCCCCACTGAGCAGAGCCCAATATGTGGCTCCATTCCAGGACCCTGAGATCATGACCTGAGCCAAAGGCAGCTGCTTAACTGACTGAGTCACCCAGGTGCCTCTTTCCTGCCTTATTTTAGTGCAACTGTTAATGACAAATTTTTTTGTTTAAAAGTGGAAAAGTTTAAGAAAAATGCATTTTTAATTAAGTTTAAGACTAAAAGCATTCTGAGAAAATATGCATAAGCCAAAACTATTCAGAAGAAACCAGGACATGGTCACCTACTCATAGAGAAGGACCATGTTCTACTTTTTTTTTAATTAATTTATTTATTTGAAAGAGGGAAAGAGAGTGAGCACACAGAGGGAGAGGGAGACGCAGACTCCCTACTAATCAGGGAGCCTCATGCAGGGCTCGATCCCAGGACTCCAGGATCATGACCTGAGCCGAAGGCAGATGCTTACCGACTGAACCACCCAGGCATCCAACCATGTTCTACTTTAGAAGACACTGGCAGTTTCCCAAAGTGATTGTTGGAATTTACATCCCCACCAAGAGCATAGGAAAGATGAGAGATATAATTATTCCACTTCTTCGTCAACATTTCAGACCTTTTGTCTTTTAAATTTTGACCATTTTGGTATATATACAGTGGCACTATGTTTTGGATTTACTTTTACTTCACCTGCTTAATGAGAAGAAACACATTTTTTTGACTATTTGAATATACTTTTTTTTTTTTTGAGGTGCCTGCTCAAGCCCATTTGTCTTTTGGGTTCTGTGTGTATATGTGTATTTTTCTTACTGATTTGTAGTAGTTCTTAATATATTTGGTAAATAAGCCACTCATTAGTTACATGTGTTGTAAGTATCTTGAGCTACTCTCAGGTTGCCTTTTTGGCCTCCAAATGTTTTCTTCTGGTGAATGAAAGTTTTTAATTTTAATGCAGTCAAATTTCCTCTTTAAGTAATCTTTCTTTATTCAAAGATCAAGAAGATATTATCCTATGTTATTGTCTTAAAGCTTTTTTTTTTAACCTGTCATATTTAGGTATACAATGCTACTGGAATTGATTTGGGGTTATAGTAAAACATAGGGGTATATAGTAAGACATAGAGTGAGACATTTATTTTTTGCTATACAGATATCTACTTGATTGAGTATCATTCTTAGAAAAGATTATCCTTTTCCTACTGAATTTCAGTGAAGATTCTGTCACAAATCAGATGACTCTATGTTTAGGTCTGTTTCTGGGCTCTATTCTGCACTCATCTGCTTGGCTCTCCCTATGCCAAGACGGCCCTCTGTCTCAGTACTATAACCTGGTAATAGTTTAGTTTCTTATGGCATGAGTGTTCATATATGTTCTTCTTTTTAAAGACTGGCTTGGTGATTCTAGGTTCTTCGCATTTCCATATAAATGTTAGAATTAACTTGTTAATTTTATCCAAAACCAAACGAACTCTGCTGAGATTTTGATTGGGTTGCAGTGTATCTACGGATTAGTTTGGGATGAATTGACAACAATATTGACTGTTCAAACCAGGAACATGGCATATTCCTCTATTTATTCCAGGCCTCTTTAATTTCTCTCAGCAATACTTTGTAGTTTTCAGTGCAGACATCGTGCACATCTTTTGGAGTTATTCCGATATATTTTACATTCTTTGTGTTATTATAAATTTTATTTTTAAATACAATCTTCTAATTGTTAGTTGCTAGCAATAGAAATGCAATTGATATTTATATTCTGAATTTGTACCCAACAACCTTGTTAAAGTCACATAAGAACAATGTTTTGTTTATAGATACTTTTAGATGTTTTTATTCACATTATCACATAATATGTGAGTAATGGCAGTTTACTTCTTTCTTTAAAATCTTTATACCTGTATTCCTTCTTTATACTTTATATATACCTTTTAACATTGGCCATGCCTTGACTACAATGTCTATAGAAATGGTGTTAGTGGACAGGTCACCACAGGGGGGAAGGCATTTGCTATTTCACTGTTAAGTACAATGTTAGCTGTAGAGTTTTGTAGATACCCTTTACCAGATTAAGGAAGTATTCTACGCTTATTTTACTGAGAGTTTTTTAATCATAAATGTTATCAAATGCTTTTTCTGTACATATTAAGATAGTGATGTAGTTTTTCTATTTAATTCTGTTATTTTAGTGAATTACATAGTTGGGTTTTTTTAATTTTATGCCAATTTTGCATCCAAGAATAAATCTCACTTGGTCAAGATTTATTATTCTTCTTTCTATAATTGTTTTCAATTTGGATATTTTTACATCTATGTTCATGAAAGGGATTAGTCTGTAATTGTCTTCTCTTCTAATATCCTTGTCATATTTTGTATCAAAGTTGTACTAGCCTCATTTTAAAAAAAAGGCAAAAATCATTCCCTCTTTTTCTATTCTCTAGTAGAGTTTGTGTAACATTAGTATTATCTCTTCCTTAAATGTTTAGAATAAGTCACTAGTAGAAACATATGGCTTGGATTTTTCTTTGTTGGGAGGTTTTTTTTTTTGAGATTTTATTTATTTGAATGAGAGAGAGAGCACATGCATGAGCAGTGGGGAGGGGGAAGAGGGAGAAGGAGAAGCAGACTCCTCACTGAGCAGGGACCCTAAAACAGGGCTCCATCCCAGGACCCTGAAATCATGACCTGAGCTGAAGGCAGATGCCCAACTGACTGAGCCACCCAGGCACCTCTATTGGGAGATTTTAAATGTTAGATTCTAACTACTTAACATATATAATACTATTTACTTTTTCTATTGCTTATTCAGTCAGTTTGTGTAAGCAGTGGTTTTCAAGGTATTTGTTTTATTTTATTTGTTGAAATTTATTGGTAGAAAGTTGTTCATAATGTTCTCTTAGCTTCTTTTTATTATTTGTAGGATCCATAATGATGTTCTCTTTTTATTTCTGATATTGATTGTGCCTTCTCCTTGTCTCTCCCATTTTTGTTTTTCTTGCTCCGTCTTGCCAAAGATTAATACATTTTATTAGTCCTTTTATTTTAGTGAAGTTCTGCTGGTAATTTTCTATGAAAGTATCTTTTTCCTAACAATTTGAGAAGGATATTTTTACTGAATATCGTGTTCTAGGTTTTCAGTTCTTTTCTTTCATTGCTAAGATGTCATTCCATTGAATTATGGCTTCATTGTTTCTGCTTTGAGGTTGGCTGTCAGTCTTGTTTCTTCTTTGAAAGTATTATGTTTTATCGTCCTCCAGCTGCTTTTTGGAATTTCCCTTTGGCTTTGTTTTTTCAGCAGTTTTACTATGTTATACCTACATGTGGTTTCCTTTATATTTACCCTGATTGGGGATGATACCTCTTAAGCCTGATTGTCTTTTTTCAGTAGGAACATAGAAATTTGTTTTGTTTTCTTTTAAATTATTCTGACTTTAAGGGTGATAATTAATTGAACATTTTTTTCCATTTGTGAGTTTATGAAAAAATTCAGAATGTATACAGTAATTAGAGACATAGAGATTAAAATATTAACTTTATTCCTAGTAAATTTGCAGTTGAAGAAAAAACTAATCTCAGATCACAAGCAGATTTCTAATATTCCACCTGAAGTCTAGACCTCAGGGCAACTTTCCCAAGGGAGAATTTTCATTTGGAGACAAGGCATCTTTCCTCTGAATTGCTGCCTACCACTTATTGGAACATAATAGTAAGGAAAGAGAGAAATGATCTTGTAATCTAGAAAATAGATCACGTGTGCTTACCTCATGGAAAACTGAATCAGAAACCAATAAACTTACTTTGTGGGCAAATAAGCCAGAGAAAAAGAAGGAGCTAAGTTCCTACTTCCAGTGTCATCGATTAGATAAGCCACTTACTCCCTCAGGTGAAAGGAGAGGTAATAGTTCCTCCCATATTTTCCCTCCTAAGGGATCAAGTTAAAATTCCCCCCCCCCCTCCATGGGAACAGACTGCCTGAGATAAACATTTTCCTTAAAGTAAATGATAGGGACACTAGCATTTTTTGGTTTTGGGGGTTTGTGTTTTTTGTGTTTTTTTTTTTTTTCTTTTTTTCTTTTTAGTCTGATTCCCAATCCAAAAGTTTAGTGAATCTTTTAGTACTATGCCTTAGATTGTGTAGAAATTCCTGAAGAGGTAAGCACACATGCTTCTTCTAAGATTTTTTTAAAGTTTATTTATTTAAGCAGTTTCTACACACAACATGGGACTCAAACTCATGACCCCAAGATCAAGAGCTGCATGCTCCACTGACTGAGCCAGCCAGGCACCCCTTCTTCTGAGATATTTTATCCTCACTGAATCTCTGTATATTTTCTTATGTACCTAAAATTAAACTTCTGTAGACTTCTTCCAATCCTCTACACCTGTCTTTCCATGAGCATAACAAAAACCCATTAGTGAATGCAAGCAATCCTTAAATCTTTTCTCCTTAAAAGCCAGGAAAGGATGGAGAATTTCTAACAGGTATAAATTAATATCTTTAATGTCTCTTTTGTTATTTATAAATAAATGTTATATCCTTTATAACAAGCCCCTTTCAACCACACTGGAGTTTATGTTAATGGAATGATTTTTGGAAAGCCCCTAAGGTTGGGGGCTGGTTGCCAGGGGAAACAACCATGAATAGAGGCTTGAAATTTTTTCTGTCCCACCCTCTGATTTCCAAGAGGGAAGAGTGTCTAGAGGTTGAATCAATCACCAGTGGCCAATGATTTAATCAGTCATGCCTGTGTAATGAAGACTCCATAAAAACCCCAAAGGACAGTGTCTGGGGAGCCTCCAGATTGGTGAACATGTGGAGATTCCAACAGAGTGGCGCACCTGGAGAGAGTATGGAAGCTCTGCACCCCTTTCCATATACCTTGCCCTATGCATCTCTTCTATTTGGCTGTTCCTGAGTCATATCCTTTTATAACAAACCAGTGATCTAGTAAGTAAAATGTTTCTCTGATTTCTGTGAGCCACTCTAGGAAATTAATCGAACCGAAGGAGGGGGTCTTTGGAATTTCCAGTCTGTGGCCAGACGGTCAGAAGCACAGGTGACCACCTGGACTTAGGACTGGCATCTGAATGGGTTAGGGGGCCGTCTTGTAGGACCAAGCCCTTAACCTGTGGGATCTGATACTATCTCTAGGTAGACAGTGTCTTAATTCAGTTGAATTGCAGGACATCCAGTTGGTGCCTGAGAATCGTTTGGGGGGGGGGGTACCTCTACATCAGAATTGGATACAGAACCCTCTTCTTGTACCATTTAGGAAAATTCAATCTTGTTTGGAGAGTGAAAATTTCAGGAAACAAGGTTTGGGGGATGGCAGCATAAATTGCCAAAACAACCATCTTGTGTTTTTTGTTTTGTGTTTTCTAATTTGCTTTCTTTTATTCACAAATTACCAGTTGTGTGAGTAAATCAAAATAGGTTATTTTGATTTCATATAGAAAGAACTTAATGTAAATATTGAATCATCCAACAACACAACTAAGTCAATGCCACATTTTATAGTTAAATTATTCAATGAAAAAACTTGAGTAAGTTATTGTTTTAAGAGAAAAACTTTAAATACATTAAAATGCTTTAATGTAGGAAATAACAGGAAATTCCCTGAAATAAAAAGTGTTTTGAGGAGATTACTGAATTCCCACGAGCCAATGGAAACATTTAATGTTTTACAGTTTTCCAAAGTTAAAGTCTGCAATTCTGCGGCAGGCCCTGTACTCTTCCTTAATACATAGGTGCCAAAAAGGAGGAGGATCAGCAGTTAGTTCCCTTCCAACTGGAATAAGAAATTATTCTAATATTAACAAGTAATTTTGCTTGTGATAGACTCTCCAAAGGAAATAAAGATGGTTTACATAAGGAGAGCCATCAAAACAAAAGCATCCATTCAAGAGGAATCAGCAAGAATTTGAGCAGCTACTGAAACTATCAGCCAGTTCCAGAAGGAAATGTAAACAGTACTTTCTACTTTAGAAAAATACATCTCATCTCCGTGATTGTTCATCAAGACACGAAGCCAGAAACTGCTCAATATTCTGTTTCAGAGAGGCTAACACAAGGGAGGTTTCCCTTACAAACCTAGACAAGAGACCAGTAATCACGGGCCCTGACAGGTCAATTAAATGCTTTAAACCATCACAGGAATAATTTTCAGGTAATAGAAAGAGGAAGTTTACGCACCTGGAAAAGACTAAATAAAACTTAGAGAATTAAATGGTCCTGTGCGTGCCATCCTAAATTCCTTAAATTTCATTTACATAAGAACCCTGTCAATTAACAATGGGACGGAGGTCTGCGTGGGTATACAGGGAAATCTAAATCCTCGCCAACCTGCTGGACTCCTTGAGGACCAGGACCTTGTCTTATTCATCCCCAGGCACTCACACTACTAGGCCTTCAAGATGTATTTCAATTAAAGTACATTAAACCAAATGGTATTTATAAGCTAAGATATGATTTTAAAAAGGACAGAAATTAATAATGATAATTTTCCTGTACTTTTTATTTGATCAAATTGGGAACCTTCTTTTGCATTATTCCTTTATCGCTTTTCTCTGACGCCAGGCACCTTGAGGAAAAAGAAGCTGTCTTGTCTTCATACCATCAGTCTAGCATAGGAAGAGTTCAGTAACTACTTTTTAAATGAATGAATGAGTGAATGAATGATTCTTTAAATTCTCTCTTATTAGAAATTACCAATCTGTACTCCTGCAGAAAATCTGGTTAAGGAAATTGTGACAGAGGAACACGGAAAAATATAACCCAAAACCAGATGGGATAACAATACGTAAACAAAATAAACTAAGCATGCACATCTTATCTCCATCTGGTACAAATTTAAAATCTTTATAAAACAGATATTCTGAGATGAACAAAATTGCAAAGGATCAATGTAATAGTATCATTAGTCAACAAAGTATTTGCAAAAACATAGGGTCCAAACTCCATTAGTTCAAGTGTTAGGAGAAAGCATAAACCAGCTGAAGAAGCAGTCTGAAGTCTCAGTGCAAAGCAAATGGCAAAGATAAGCAATAATAAAAAGGGACTTATAGTCAAAATAATGATAATTTTTTTTTTAAAGATTTTATTTATTTGACAGAGAGAGACACAGCAAGAGAGAGAACATAAGCAGGGGGAGTGGCAGAGGGAGAAGCAGGCTTCCCGCTGAGCAGGGAGCCCGATGCGGGGCTCGATCCCAGGACTCTGGGATCATGACCTGAGCCGAAGGCAGGCGCTTAACGACTGAGCCACCCAGGCGCCCCCAAAATAATGATAATCTTACTATAGCTGCCACCCTACCCTCAATACCTCTCATTTTCTTCATTGACCCCTACATTTCCATCAACTTGGGAAAGATAATAACAAATCCTTTTTATTTCTTTTAAAGATTTTATTTATTTATTTGACAGAGAGAGACAGCAAAAGAGGGAACACAAGCAGGGGGACTGGGAGAGGGAGAAGCAGGCCTCCCGCCGAGCAGGGATCCTGATGCAGGGCTCCATTCCAGGACCCTGGGATCATGACCTGAGCTGAAGGCAGACGCTTAATGACTGAGCCACCCAGGTGCCCCAAATCCTTTTTATTTTTGTTAAAGATTTTATTCATTTATCTGAGAGAGAGAAGAGGGAGGGGCAGAGGGAGAGGGAGAAGCAGACTCCCCTCTGAGCAGGGAGCCTGATGCAGGGCTCCATCCCAGGACCCTGGGATCATGACCTGAGCCACCCAGGTGCCCCAACAAAAACTTTTTAATAGTTATTAGCAATTTGGCGATGGGTGTGAATCTTCCCAGTACCCTAAGAAGATGACGTCATTAATCTAGTTTTACAGATGAACAATTTGACGTTCAGGAATTAAGTAACTTGAACCCAGGTCTGTCTGACTCCAAAGCTCAGGCTCTTTTTCTTTTTTTTTACCTGAGATACAATTACATATAACATTGTGTGAGTTTAAGGTATACAACATGTTGATTTTATACATTTACATATTGCAATATGATTAGCACTGCCGTGTTCGCTAACACCTCTATCACATCACATAATTATCATTTCTTTTTTGTAGTGGGAACAATTAAGATTTAGTCTCCTAGCAACTTTGAAGTTTATGATACAGTATTATTGACTATAATCACTATGCTGTGCATTAGCTCTCCAGGACTTGTCTACTAGTTGCAAGTAAGTACCCTCAAACATCTCTGCAGTTCCTCCACCCCAAGGCTGTAGTAACCACCATTCTACTCTGTTTTTGAGTTCAGCTTTTTAAATATTCTTCATATAAGTGATATCAGACACTGTTTGTCTTTTTCTGTCTGCCTTATTTCATTTAGTATAATGCCTTCAGGGTCCATCCATGTTGTTGCAAATGGCAGGGTTTCCTTTTTTCTCATGGCTGTAATATGCCATTATGTATATATTTATAGTAATATATATATAGTAAGATGCCATTATATATATATATATATATATATATATGTATGTGTGTGTGTATATCTATATTCCACATTTTTTTAATCCATTCCTCCCTTGACAGACATTTAGGTTGTTTCTGTATCTTGGCTACTGTGAATAATACTACAATGAACGTAGGGGTGTAGATATCTCTTTAATATTCTGTTTTCCTTTGGATACATACCCAGAAGTGGCTTTGCTAGATTATATGGTAGGGTTTTTTTTTTTTAAGATTTTATTTATTCATTTGAGACACAGAGATACAGAGAGAGAAAGCATGAGCAGGGAGAGAGGCAGAGGGAGAGGGAGAAGCAGGCTCTTTGCTGAGCCAGGAGCCCGATGTGGGGCTTGATCCCAGGACCCTGGGATCATGACCTGAGCTGAAGGCAGACGCTTAACCATCTGAGCCACCCAGGCGCCCCTAGATCATATGGTAGTTCTATTTTTAATTTTTTTGAGGAACCTCCATACTGTTTTCCATAGTTAAAGCCCATGCTCTTTCTTAATCACCATCTTAAAATGCCCTATAGTCCAGGTTGCTTGTTGACATCTCAACTCAATGTGCTTTTATAATCCTATAAAAAATAATAGTACCGTAAGAGACAAGAGATTGGCCTATCTTTTGCTTGTCTTTGTTTCGTTACTAAATCTAAAGAAAGAGGATACTGACAATCACCCTTTATCAAAATATTGTGAGATAAAAATGAAATAATATATGTAATTCCATCAGCCTGATTTTTTAAAAAGATTTATTTATTTTAGAGAGAGAGACTGGGCGTGCACAGTGCGGGGGGCAAAGGGAGATGAAGAGAATCTCAAGCAGACTCCCCACTGAGCACAGAGCCCAACGTGGAGCTCTATCTCAGGACCCTGAGAGCATGACCTGAGCCGAAATCAGGAGTCAGACGCTTAACTGACTGAGCCCACCCAGGCGCGCCCCCCCCCAATGGATACTGACTTATCACCATGGTAAGTATAAACCATGGAGTATAAACCATGACCCCAAATTTTAAAAATCTTTTATTCTAGCTAAGGAGGCCAGAGAGGCAGGACATCATTTAATAATTGCTAAGCAATTCAATATAGCCTGTAAATACTGTGTTCTTTTGCTAGAAAGCAGGGTCCATGAAGGCTTGTTCACTATGTATCCCCAACATCTGGAATGGAGCAAGGCATGTAATCAAGCCTCCATAAATATTTGTTAAATGAATAATAATGGATTAGTCTACTCAGACTTGAGTTAATGCACTTTGGAGACAAAATGCTATTAACATTTATTTTTAGAATCTTAAAAAAAAAGACATTCCCCTGTGCTTGACCCTTTCTGGTCCAACTGCCCTCCTTGTATATATTCTCAATTTCTAGGTCAGCATGTTGGGAAGTCCATGGTGTCCATAAACATGCAAACATCAGAATTTCAAAAAGAATATATCTAAGGAGTAGAACTTTAGCTTCTGGAAAAATGGTGTGGACAGGATGGCCTGAAATCTTCACACCAAAAATGCTAGGTCAAATATTTTATTTTTTTAAGATTTTTTAATTATTTATTTGACAGAGAGGGAGAGAGAGAGCACAAGCAGGGGGAGCGGCAGGCAGAGGGAGAGGGAGAAGCAGGCTCCCCACGGAGCAGGAAGCCCAATGCAGGGCTCGATCCTAGGACCCTGAGATCATGACCTGAGCTGAAGGCAGACGCTTAACTAACTGAGCCACCCAGGCGCCCCTAGGTCAAATATTTTAAAATCACTCTTTTACATGCATAAATGAACTTAAAAGATAGTGAGGTAAATTCTAAGACCAAGAACAAAGCAGGAACACAAGTCTATTTAGCATATGTGGATGCTGAAGCCACCTGTTACATTAGGGGACCTACTGATAACAGGTGACTCAGAGCACAGAAGATGAGTATCAAAGTCAGGAGCTCATGCAGGGCAGGAAGTCAGATCACAACTGTCCCCTGTCCCTCCTCAAAGATTATGCAGTGCTGTAGCCTCAGAGAAAGCATCAACGAGAAAAGGCATTGTCTTGGCGGGGGCAATAGAGAGGAAACGTGACTGAATCTGAGGAGGGAGGGAGCTGCCCCAATCATTGTGTCCACAGGAAGCCCTGCACAAAGGTCTGGGACATAAACTCACTCTATTTGCAGTCTGGGAAACCACAGCCAGGAATTTCCTTCTAAAAAAGGCACCAGCAGAAGCAAGTGTCATTCTTCTCTGGAGGGTTGGACCTTCAACCCATTTTGACACCCAAGAGATCACAATCTGAGACTCTATTTTACAAGCAGTTTAACTCGCCTGAATGGATTAGGTCTTCCAGTATGGCCTGAACCATGGCTGACCTCATTTGGCCACGGTTGACCACTCTAGATCTCCTGGAAAACACAGAAGCAGCTGAATCCCAAGCTGAAATGGATTTTCTTAATTCCTTGATTTCTAGAAAAATTGCTAGTGGCAACTGTCATTCTGCAGGCAAGTTGCTGTCTCCTGAGGGCTCTGTAGATCCATTTACAATCAATGTTTTAAAAATCAAGTTACATCATTAATATGTCTTTTGTTTTAAATGTGTACCCCTCTGAGAGAGAGATTGATTAACCTCTGCTAAAGCGAAAGGAGCCAAGGAAAACAGATGGCATGTCTTCTTCCTATGTCCTTTATCTTTTTCCTGGAAATCTGGTTTGGGAAAAAAATTGTAGTTTTTGCTACATGGTTATGATTTTGTCATCTTATGCTAGTGAGTTTTTATTTTTTACTTTTTCCCTTCACACTTAAGGAATAGATGTATCCTCTGTTCAGTATTATAAGCAGATCGAGGATAGTGATTTGGGATTCAGTAGCATCTGTTCCTCCAAAGGCCCTGACAGGAACTTTGGGGTCCCACATGAGTCAGTGACAATGGTAAGCTTGGATATACCCTTGTCGATGTGTGGGGGGGCTTTAGCTCAGTCAAGTGGAATGAGAGAGCAAGAAGGACCTGGTCCAGTGGCCTGTTCCATAAACACATTACAGGTGGGGTTCCAAGGCTCCAGGGTTTGACAAAATTTTTATGAACTATAAAACAAAGGCAGAATTTCAAATACCAAATTTTAGATATGTAGCCAATAAACATTTCTGTATATCACAAGATTTTTTTTTTTTTTAAGTAGGCTCCATGCCAGACATGGAGCCCAACACAGGGCTCAAACTCATGACCCTGAGATCAAGACCTGAGCTGAGATCAAGAATTCACACTTAACTGACTGAACCACCCAGGCACCCCCACAATATTTTTTTTTGTTTTAAGCAACATCTTAGGGTTTTGTCTGGCTACAAAAGAGATTGATGCTCACCGTAGAAAATTTAGAAAATTCAGAGAAAATATAAATGAAAAAATTTGTAACCTAAGGCTCACAGAATGGGATTGATTAATCCTTGGTTCCTGATATAGATGCTCATCATTGGTCTAGCACAACCTGCTTGTATTTATTATTTTTAATAATATAATAATATGTAATAAATGTAATAATATGTATATGTGTATTATACATATACATATATGTAGATATAAACATACACATACACACATTGTGATGGCTAATTTTATGTGTCAACTTGGCTGGACCACAAAATGACCAGATATTTGGTCAGACATTATTCTGGGGTGTTTCTATGAGAGTGGTTTTTTGTTTGTTTTTAAAGATTTTATTTATTTATTTGTCAGAGGGAGAGAGAGAACACAAGCAGGGGGAGCAGCAGGTAGAGGGAGAAGTAGGCTCCTTGCTGAGCAAAGACACTGGGATCATGACCTGAGCCAAAGGCAGATGCTTAACCAACTGAGCCACCCAGGCATCCCAATGAGAGTGTTTTTGGATGAAATTAACATTTACAGTGGTGGAGTTTGAGTAAAGCAGACTTCCCTCCCTAGTGTGGGTGGGCCACATCTAAGCAGTTGAGGGCCTGAATAGAACAAAAGCCTGACCCTCACTCCAGGAAGAGGGAATTCTCCAGCAGACTGTCTTCAACCTTAAACTGGAATCTTAGCTCTCCTGGGTCTCCAACCTGTGGCCCACCCTGTAGATTTTGGACTTACTAACCTTCATAATCACATGAACCAATTTCTTATAATAAATCTTTTTCTGTATATACACATCTGTATATAATAATTATATTATTATATTGTTAAAAATAATGAATACAAGCAGGTTTTGCTTATCCTGTAGAACCCTGACTCTGTAGGACCCTGACTAATCACACATATATACTTCTAATATTTTTTTGGTATTGTTAAATGTAAAAAAGGAATTCATATTTAGCACAATCTTCTTTAACTTGATTATTCACTTAATACAATATTACTAAAATTTAGCCATATTGTTACATGTCTTTTTTTAAATTTTTTATTTTAGAGACTGAAAGAGAGAGTGAGAGCATGTGGATGGAGGGGAGGTGCAGAGGGGGTGGTGCAGAAGGGGAGGGAGATGGAGTCTTGAGCAGACCCCACGCCTAGTGCAAGCCCGATGCAGAGCTCAATCTCATGACCCTGAGATCATGACCTGAGCCAAAACCAAAAGTCGGATGATTAACTGACTGAGCCACCAAGGCACCCCATTACTCTTATGGTAGTTCATTTTGACTACATTATGATAGTCCACTCTCTGGGATCTATAGCTTATGCACCCATTCTCTTGTTGATAGGCAGGGGTTGACTCCAGTTGTTTGCTATGAAATAATTTTTTTAAATTAAAAATAGTATTATGATATCTTTATTCCAACCACTGCAGATGGTTACTAACATTTTGGTATGTATTCTTTTAGACCTTGCTATATAAATTTCTTTATACAGTTAGGATTCTTATTGCTTTCCCAAAAAGTGGACCTAATTTATAATTCTGTGATCAGAAGATAGAAGGGCCCATTCACAGCAAAAGGACTACCTTAATTTTAAATCTATGACAACGTGATAAGCAAACAAAGGCATCATGTTATTTTTAAATTTGTTTCCTTGATTACTAGCAAATAAACATTATTTCCCAAGTGACTTTAAGTTTAATTTTCCTCAAACAACAGGAACCATAAAGAAAAAGCCAGCAATTTTTGCTTTTAAAAAAGTACCTGTTTTAGTGGGATATTTGTATACATTCCAATCATTGTGTTAGTTTGGTGGAATAAATTTCATGAGCATCTTAGTTCAGCTCAGTATTTCAGTGCTATACAAAGGGCCTACCAGAAATAATGATCCTACTTATGGGACCATGCTTCATGTCAACAATTTTTTTTCTCCCAAATCACCTTCAAGATGGTGAAAAAGATTAGCCGTGGAAACACTTTTTAAGCCTACACCAATCAAACCTCTCCAAGAAGTAAAATTTTATTTCCCCATTGATGCCGTCATTTCAGAAATTTTGCTGAGTGTAAATATAAAAAAACAAAAAAATCCCCCATACTCACCACCAAGAGGTAGCCGCATGATCTTATTTTTTATATTTGCTTTTATTCTTTTCTAAACATTTTTGCGTAGTTGAAATGCTCAGAACTCGGTTGCTGGTAAGGGCATGGGAACCAGTTCTTTCTGCAATTTTAGTCACACAGAAATATTAATATTTATGTAATAAAATTTATTAAACTTTTCCTTTATGATTTCAGAGTTTTGCCATATATGAGGAAGGCCTTTTCCCTCAGCCTGTCACCCTTACTCTCCCAAAATTATAAAAACACAACTATTTTTTCCCCTAGTATTTATTTGGTTTTGTTTGTTTGGGGGTGTTTTTTTAATTTTTATTTTTATTTTTTTTAACTTTTTAAGTAGGCTCCATGCCCAGTGTGAAGCCCAACGCAGGGCTTGAACTCATGACCTGTAATCAAGACCTGAGCTGAGATCAAGAGTCTGATGCTTAACCGACTGAGCCACCCAGGTGCCCCTCTCTGTTTTTTTTAATTCAATCTTCCTTATTTCCTATAAGACAATGGGAACTTTAGAAGACCAACCCCATGGTAGACCATGTACAGTAATAGTTAATTTTTCAGCCCAGTCAGAAAATAAATTCTTTGGGTGAGCATATATTACACAAAACTGAAAGTCATTTCTATTTCTCAAGTAGTTTTCCTAGAAAACTGCTTAAAACATCATATGCTCCCTTAGGAAACAAAAACACTCTAAATAAACTAACCTTTTCTTGGTCCTAGGATCATCACTATATGTGCATTATATGTATACATATATATGTATATATACATATACATGTAAATAAATATATAGCTAGGTGATTTTACGGTGCTAAAAGAGGGATTAACATATAAAGTTTGGAGACAGTGGAAGCCACCCCCAGTCACAGACCAGACTGCTGCTACTAGTTAGTAGGAGGCTTTTACTGGTTTTACTTCTTTTTCTCCCACTATCCCATCAACTTCAACTTCCCCCTTATTAGTAGGTCCCCTTCGCTTTCCTTCTGTACAGATGGATTCTCTCTGGAAGTAGACATTCCCAGGGCCCTGTATATGCAAAATCAGTCACTGTTTCTTATACAAATTAGTGAGCTTTTTATTTCTTTGTAACAGGGGAATGTGCCTGTTTTCAGATAGCTGTTTCCACCAACCATTTGAAAGACCCCTAGGCTTAGGCTTTGGGGTTGCATAGAATTGGGCATTAATGGTGGGGTGAGGTGAGGTAGCACACTACAGAATGGTGAATAGGTGTGCTGTGTTTTCTCTTATTGATGCTTGGACCACTTGCACCGAGCCCAATGGTTGGCACATAGTTAAAACTTCAATAAATGTTGAATGAATGAGTAGGTAAAATTATATATCCCGGGAAGAATCATTCTTTTTCTAAAATTCCTGCTGGTCCATAAAATAGGCAATTCTTCCAAGTTCCCCCTCCTCAACTTCCCAGGGAGATGGGGAGAAAGTTGTTGCTTGCTGTTCACTTTTCACTGGCTCTTCACTCCTGCTGGTGAGGCGGGGGGAGTCTGAGGTATTGTTTCACATTCACTTCCGGAGAATGGACTCTGTGAAAGTGGACCCTCAGGAAAGGCACTTCTCTCTGTCTTTTTCTTGGGCAGCTCTTCTCTGCAAGGTGCACTTACCCACCTAGTAGTCCTGCTTTGTCCAGTCAGAATGCACCACTGAATACACCCACCCCTGTGGGCAGGTGCATCATCCCACCCTCTGCCTGGGATCGCATGAGTGTGTTCAACTTAGGGAAATAACAGCAAGAAGCCCACATGGCCAGAGATCCAAGCACAGCAGTAAAGCTCATGTATTGATCTCTGCCCTTCTCATGTGTATATTCTGAATTTCAGAGCCCAGAGGAAAGAGTGACATCATTAACTGGGTTCTTCAACCCTATTCAGAGAAATAGCTAGCAACTGTAAATACCAGAGAGGAGATGAATAGAATGTTTGTACTACAAATGAAGGAAAAGGCAGAGCATGAGGGAAGAGAACAATGAGTTAGTCCCTCAGGAAGACTGTCTTCTGGTGAACTCTTGTGGCTTTCCCAGGCTGGGCCAAAAGAAACTGCTTCATGATAATTCCGTCCCTTCCCCCATCTTTTCCCGCATTTTCCCTCCTCCCCCAGATGCATAGAGAATTTCTCAAAGTTCTGGTTGTGATCATTTCTCCCTGGGAGATGTGGAAAGGAGAACAAATGTCAGTTTTTAAAATGTGTTTATATATTATGAGTTAAAAAAATGAAATTCAACCCAACTTTTCTGGTCATTGCTGGCCTGCTCCTTAAGTGTTTTAGTTCTCAAAATTATTAGATTGTATCTCTTAATCAAGGTAAAGAAGGTGTTATGCTTATTATTATCAATATTATTGTTAAAGGAAGAGGATGATAAAGAAGGCAAAAATTAAGTATGCCTTTGTTCTTAATATTGGAGACAAACCAAACTGGTGGCAAGCAGGCCCTGAATTCTGATATCATGGTGAAATACTCAGAGCTTGAGACTGGTCACAGGTTTGGACCCCCGTGGAAGACACACACAAGACTCTAGCTCTTGGTTTTCCCCTGCAGAACAAGCATGGAGCAGGGCCATCCTGGCTGCTACTCTGATCTTCCTGCTCATTGAGACCATCGTGCTCACCTGGCTCCTGATGGCTATATGCATCCACCTGGCCTCTCTAACATCAGTGTCTCACCATCCCCATCATGTCAGAAAGCCCAGATCTTTTAAAGCATCTTCTCCATCTGGCCTGTGCCTAAAGAGGACAGCCAATCACTGAGCTTCACAGAGATGCTGGGGCCACTCTAGACAATAAATTCCTTTCCACTCTGTTGGATGGAATGTCCTTCAGACTCCCCTATACAACTGGTTTCTCTGGTAGAGTTTCCATGGAGAGACACCAGAATAGAGAGGAGTGGGCCACTTTTCCAAACTCAGAGCATCCGGAGAAAGATGAGGATTCAAGATTCTCAGGAGCATCAACACAGATGTTCCCATCTTATTTGTCAGGGTACCATTCTTCCCCAGGTGACACAGCAATGTATCCACCAGAGTAGAAGTTGAGACTGCCACCAGGTGACTTTTAGTTCCTTATGCCTCTGAATAAACAGATGAAGGGTTTGGCAGGTGATTGATCCTGATTGCTAAGGAGAATTGAGTTAACGCTATGCAATGCAGGTAAGGAAGAATATGTCTAGGAAGAGGAGGTCCCTTAGGGTGTCTCTTCGTACCACCATGTTGAGTGACAAAATTCAACTGAAAATTACAACAGTATTTGTCTTTCTATGTCTGAATCTTACTTTTCTGTGGAAAACAAAAAGTTCAAAAAAATGTGTTAGCTAATTCTAAGGTGGTAATCATATTGCAGTATATAAGTGTATCGAGTCAACATGTTGTGCACCTTAAAACTTATACAATGTTATATGTCAATTATATCTCAATAAAGCTGAGGGGGGAATAATATAATGATGATGAAAAAGAAAAAAAAGGAAATTACAAAAGGAGGGGAAGATGGAGGAATAGAGGACCCTAAACTCGCCTCCCCCCACAGATATAACTGGATGACACTTGCATCAGTGTAAATAATGACCCAGAAAATGACTCAATGACTGGTAGAATGAACTCCAGAATGAAAGGTAGAGAAGAGGCCACACTGAAGAAGATAGGAAAGGCAAAGACACGATTTGAGACCTAAACAGAGTCTGGTGGTCTGCGGACAGTAGGGATCCAGGAGTGCAGTGAAGAGCGACAGATGATTGCATTGGGGACCCTACATGGGGAAGACATCCCCCATAATATTTGGCTTTGAAAGTAAGAGGGGTTGCGTTTCGTGAGTTCTTACAACCAGCAGGACTTAGGGCCTAGAATTCTAGAAATCAGCAGGCTCTGCTCTGGGACAGTCCCAAGGGCATTAGGAAGCTGAGTCTCTACCCTTAAAGAGGCAGCATGCCTAACAGCCTGAGAAGACACAATATAGAACCAGCAGTTTGGAGGATGCCCAGGGCACAGAGGAGGGAGAGTGATTTGCTCATCACAGAGCACGTCCCAGAGAGATAGGGATCTCAGAGACACCCCTCCAGGAACAAAGGAGGTGGCCAGTGCCATTTTTATCGCCCTAGCAGGGACACACAAGCACCTGTGGGGACTAGCACTGCCTCGCTTGCCTGCACCAAGCCCACCCTCCCAGCATGTCAGAGGATCTGCCCTCCCAGTCCTGCATGCCTTAGTCTCAGCACTGTGGGGCCACTTCCCAAGATCAGCACAAACCTTGCCAGCACTGAGTTTTCCAAACTCTCACCTTTTGCAGGGTCTCCATCCTGGTGGCCAGAGCAGCAGGCACTGCAGAAGTCTGAGGTGCGCCTTTTAAAAGTACACACCCTGCCCATGCACAAATTGAAGATATACTTAGGCTGGGCCAATCCTGGCAGCAGTGGCTCTGGGTCTCATTTAGCAAACAGACCAGCATGTATCTTGTTAAAGTCACCCCACTTCCGCCAGGCATCAAACATTGCCCACAACAGGCAGAGACCCACTGCAGACAAGTGGACTGAGGGGAACACAGCAAGAGAACAACAGGGCACACAAGACACACAGGAGTCACTCCCTGAAGCACCATACCCTGGGGAACAGGGGACACTGCACTGCTAGGCATTTCAGAACCTCTTCATAAGGCCATTACCTTCAAGAGCTGGAGATGTGGCTGACTTCCCTAAAACGCAAGCTGACCCAGAGAGTTAGACAAAATGAAGAGACAGAGAAATATGTCCCAAATGAAAGAACAGGACCAAACCATAGCAAGAGACCTAAGCGAAACAGATACATGTAATATGCCTGACAGAGAATTTAATGATCACAAATACACTCGCTGGACCTGAGAAAAGAGTGGAGGACATCAGTGAGACCCATAACAAAGAGATTAAAAAAAAAAGAAACAGATATGAAGAATGCAATAAAGTAAATTAAAAATACACTTGATAGGATAAATAGTAGGCTAGATGAAACAGAGGAACAAATTAATGACCTGTAAGACAGAGTAATGGGAACTAACCAAACTGAGCCAGTGAGAGGAAAAAATTATGCAAAT
This sequence comes from Neomonachus schauinslandi, assembly GCF_002201575.2. NCBI lineage: Eukaryota > Metazoa > Chordata > Mammalia > Carnivora > Phocidae > Neomonachus > Neomonachus schauinslandi. The sequence continues at coordinate 123,499,278 of NC_058407.1, forward strand.
TGAGAACAGTCTTAGGGAACTCAGTGACTCCATCAAGCAAAATAACATTTGCATTACAGGAGTCCCAGAGGAATATGAGAGAGAAAAGAGAGCAGAAAATCAGTTTGAAGAAATGATAGCCGAAAACTTACCTAATCTGCAGAAGGGAACATATCCAGAACCAGGAGGCACAGAGATTCCACCCCCGCCAAAAATCAACCAAAGGATGTCCGCACCAAGACATACAGTAGGTAAAATGGCAAAAAATAAAAAATAAAAATGATAAAGAAAAACTTTAAAAGCAGCAAAAGGAAACAGTTACATAGAAGGGGAAACCTCATAAGGCTATCAGTGGATTTTTCAGCAGAAATTTTGCAGGCCAGAAGAGAGTGATATGATATATTCAAAGTGCTGAGAGGGAAGAATCTGAGGCCAAGAATATTCTATCCAGCAAGGCTATCATTCACAATAGGAGAGACAAAGAGTTTCTCAGACAAACCAAAACTAAAGGAGTTCATGACCACTAAACCAGCCCTACAAGAAATAATAAAGGGGACTCTTTGAATGGAAAGGAAAGACCATAAATGAGAATATGAAAAATAAGTATATCAGTAAAAATCAGTCAGGAGATTCATAAAATAAAAGGATTAAAATATGACACTATATACCAAAAACATGGCAGGGAGAGGAGCAAATAATCGGTTCAAACTTAAGCGACCATCAAATTAATATAGACTGCTATATACAGGAGATGTTATATACAAACTCAATGGTAACCACAAATTAAAAACTGTTAATAGGTAAGCAAAGAATAAAGAGAAAGGAATCTAAGTATGTCACTAAAGAAAACCAGGAAATCATAAAAGAAAGCAAGAATCAGAGAAAAGGGGCACCTGGGTGGCTCAGTCGTTAAGCGTCTGCCTTCGGCTCAGGTCACGATCCCAGGGTCCTGGGATCGAGCCCCACATCGGGCTCCTTGCTCTGCGGGAAGCCTGCTTCTCCCTCTCCCACTCCCCCTGCTTGTGTTCCCTCTCTCGCTGTCTCTGTCAAATAAATAAATAAAATCTTTAAAAAAAAAAAAAAGAATCAGAGAAAAAACTACAGAAATAACCACAAAACAAGTAACAAAATGGCAATAAATACATATCTATCAATAATTACTTGATTGTAAATGGACTAAACACTCCAATCAAAACACAGGGTTACAGAGTAGATAAAAAAATGAAACCCATCTATATGCTGCCTATAAGAGACTCATTTCAAACCTAAAGATACCTGCAGATTGAAAGTAAGGGAATAGAAAAACATTTTTCATGCAAATGGATGTCAAAAGAAAGCCAGGGTAGCAATACTTATGTCAGACAAAATAGACTTTAAAACATTTAACAATGTTAAAATAAAGAGGGCAATCTAATAAGAATATACAACAGCTGTAAATATTTATACACTCAACATGGGAGCACCCAAATACATAAAGCAGTTAATAACAAACATAAAGGAATTAATTGATAATAATACAGTAATCATAGGGAACATTAACACCCTACTTTCATCAATGGACAGATCATCCAAACAGAAGATCATCAAGGAAACTGACTTTGTTTTGTTTGGTTTTGTTTTAAGAATTTATTTATTTGACAGAGAGAGAAAAAACACAAGCAGGGGGAATGGCAGGCAGAGGGAGAGGAAGAAGCAGGCCCCTAGAACAGGGAGCCTGATGCGGGGCTCAATCCCAGAACTCCAGGATCATGACCTGAGCCAAAGGCAGATGCTCAAGCGACAGCCACCTAGGCACCCCAGAAACATGACTTTGGATGACACACTGGACCAGATGGATTTAAAAAGTATAGTGAGAACATTCCATCCTAAAACAGCAAAATATACATTATTTTCAAGTACACATGGAACATTCTCTAGACAACATCACATACTGGCCACAAATCAAGTCTTAACAAACTCAAAAAGATCGAAGTCATACCATGCATCCTCTCTGACCACAATGCTATAAAACTAGAAACAAACCACAAGAAAAATCTGGAAAGATCACAGATACATAGTGGTTAAATAGCATGCTACTAAACAATGAGGGGTCAACCAAGAAACCAAAGAAGTAATCAAAAATTATATGGAAACAAGTGAAAATGAAAACACAATGGTCCAAAACCTTTGGGATGCAACAAAAGCAGTTCTAACAAGGAAGTTTGTAGCAATACAAGGCTATCTCAAGAAGCAAGAAAAATCTCAAATAAACAACTTAAACTTACAACTATAGGGGCTAGAAAAAGAACAAACAAAACCCCAAACCAACAGAAGGAAGGAAATAATAAAGATCAGAGCAGAAATAAATTATATAGAAATGAAATAAATTATATAGAATCGAAATAATATATAATAATATACAGAAATATATAGATGTAATATATAGAAATTTATAATAATATAATATATAGATATATAGAATATATAGAAATATAGAATAATATATAGAAACAAAATAAATTATATAGAAACAAAAAACAAAGACAACAGAAAAAAACAGGAGCTGGTTCTTTTAAAAAATCAACAAAATTGATAATCCTCTAGCCAGATTCATGAAGAAAGAAAAAGGACTGAAATAAACAAAATCACAAATGAGAGAGGAGAAATAACCAACACCACAGAAATACAATTGTATGAGAATATTATGAAAAATTATATGCCAACAAGTTGAACAACCTAGAAGAAATGGATAAATCCCTAGAAACATAAATTACCAAAACTGAAGCAAGAAGAAATAGAAAATTTAAACAGACTAATAACCAGCAAAGAAATTGAATCAGTAATCAAAAAACTCCCAACAAACAGGGGTACCTGGGTGGCTCAGTCAGGTTAAGCGGCTGCCTTCGGCTCAGGTCATGAACCTGGGGTCCTGGGATCGAGCCTCACGTCTGGCTCCCTGCTCAGCGGAGAGCCTACTTCTCCTTCTCCCTCTGCCTGCCACTCTGGCTATCTCTCTGTCTCTATGTCTATCTCTATGTCTCTGTCAAATAAATAAATCTCTCTGTCAAATATCTCCCTGTCTATCTATCTCTCTCTGTCAAATAAATAAATAAAATCTTTAAAAAAAAAAAACCTCCCAACAAACAAAAGTCCAGGACCAGATGGATTCACTGGAAAATTCTGCCAAACATTTAAAGAAAAGTTTATACCTATTCTTCTCAAACCATTGCAAATAATAGAAGAGGAAGAAAACCTTCCAAATGCATTCTATAAGGCAAGCATTACCCTAATTCCAAAACCAGATAAAGACACTTCACAAATACAAAACTGCAAGCCAATACCTCTGATGAACACAGATGTCAAAATCCTCAACAAAATACTAGCAAACTGAGTCCATTGTTAAAATGTCTATACTACCCAAAACAATCTACGCATTTAATGAAATCCTTGTCAAAATACCAACAGCATTTTTTACAGAACTGGAACAAACAATCCTAAAATTTGTTTGGAACCACAAAAGACCCCAAATAGCCAAAAAAAATCTAGAAAAAGGAAAAAAAAAAACTGGAGGTATAACAATTCGAGACTTTAAATTATACTACAAAGCTGTTGTAATCAAAACAGTATGGTACTGGCACAAAAACAGACTTATAGATCAATGGAACAGAATAGAGAGCCCAGAAATAAACCCATGATTATACAGTCAATTAATCTTCGACAAAGGAGGCAAGAATACACAATATGAAAAAGAGTCTCTTCAACAAATGGTGCTGGGAAAAATTAGACAGCTGCATGCAGAAGAATGAAACTGGACCCCTTTCTTATACCATTCACAAAAATAAATTCAAAATAGGTTAAAGAGCTAAATGTGAGACCTGAAACCATAAAAATTCTAGAAGAGCGCACAGGTAGTAATTTCTCTGATATTGGCCTTAGCAAAATTTTTCTAGATATGTCTCCTAAGGCAAGGGAAATAAAAGCAAAAATAAACTATTTGGACTACGTCAAAATAAAACCTGCACAGTGAAGGAAATAATCAACAAAACTAAAAGGCAATCTACTGAATTGGAGAAGATATTTGCAAATGACATCTCCAATCAAGGGTTAGTATCCAAAATACATAAAGAACAGATAAAACTTAACAACCAAAAAACAAATAATCTAATTTAAAATAGGCAGAAGACAAGAAAAGATATTTTTCCAAAGAAGACATCCAGATGGCCAACAGACACATGAAAAGATGCTCAACATCACTCATCATCAGGGAAATGCAAATCAAAACAATGAGATATCAACTCACACCTGTCAGAATGGCTAAAATCAAAAACACAAGAAACAACAAGTGTTGGCAAGGATGTGGAAAAAAAGGAAACCTTGTGCACTGTTGGTGGGAATGCAAATTAGTGCAGCCTCTGTGGAAAACAGTATGGAGGTTCCTCAAAAAGTTAAAAAATAAAACTACCCTGTAATCCAGTAATTACATTAGTAGGTATTTACCCCCAAAGTGCAAAAACACTAATTCAAAGGGATACATGTATCCCCGTGTTTATAGCAGTATTATTTATAGTAGCCAAATTATGTAAGCAGTCCAAGTGCCCATCAATAGGTGAATGGATAAAGAAGATGTGGTATATATACAATGGAATATTGCTCAGCCATAAAAAGAATGATACCTTGCCATTTGCAACAACATGGATGGAGCTAGAGAGTGTAAAGCTAAGTAAAATAAGTCAGGGGAAGACAAATACCATATGATCTCACTCATATGTGGAATTTAAGAAACAAAACACATGAGCAAAGGAAAAAAGAGAAGACAAATCAAGAAACAGACTCTTAACTATAGAGAACAAACTGCTGCTGACCAGAGGGGGGGTCGGTGGGTGGGTGGAAAAAACAGGTGGTGGGGATTAGTGAGTGCACTTGTCATGATGAGCACTGGCTGATGTATGGAATTGTTGAATACCTATAATGCACACCTGAAATTAATATAATACTATGTTAACTATACTAGAATTAAAAATAAAAATAAATAAAAAATAAATTCAAAAAAATTAGAAATAGAGGTACCATACAATCCAGTAATTCTACTTCTGGGTACTTCTGAAAACAAAAATGCTAATTCAGAAAGATATTCATCCATCACTATGTTTACTGCAGCATTATTTACAATAGCCAAGATATGGAAGCAATCTGTCCATCAATAGATGAATGGATAAAGAAGATGTGGTTTGTGTGTGTGTGTGTGTGTGTGTATGTATTATGTATGTATGGTATACACACACACACACATACACACACAGAGGAATATTGCTCAGCCATAAAAAAGAATGAAATCTTGCCATTTGCAACAACAGGGATGGACCTAGAGGGTATTATGCTAAGGGAAATAAGCCAGGCAGAGAAAGGCCAATACCATATGGTTCCACTTACATGTGGAATCTAAAAAACACAACAAATGAACAAACAAGAAGAAAGAAACATTTAGTTTGCCTAAGGGGAAGGGGGCAGAGGGATGGGCAAAATGGGTGAAGGGGATTAAGAGGTACAAATTTACAGCTAAGAAATAAGTCATGGAGATGAAAAGTATAGCATAGGCAATATAGTCCATAGTATTGTGATGCACTTACTGTGGTGAGCACTTAATAATGCGTATAATTGTTGAACCACTCTGTTGCATGCCTGGAAGTAATTTATTTTTTTTAAGATTTTATTTATTTATTTGAGAGAAAGTGCATGCACAAGAGTGGGGGTAGGGGCAGGGGGAGAGAGAGTGAGGGAGAAGCAGACTGCCCGCTGAGCAGAGAGCCCCACATGGGGCTCAATCCCAGGACCCCGGGATCACCACCTGAGCCAAAGGCAGATGCTTAACCTAAACTGAGCCACCAGGCATCCCAAAAGTGATTTAATATTATCCATCAACTATACTTCAATAAAATTTTTAAAATTGTTTTTAGGGCGCCTGGGTGGCTCAGTTGGTTAAGCGACTGCCTTCAGCTCAGGTCATGATCCCAGGGTCCTGGGATCGAGTCCCGCATCAGGCTCCCTGCTCTGCGGGGAGCCTGCTTCTCCCTCTCCCACTCCCCCTGCTTGCGTTCCCTCTCTCGCTGTGTCTCTCTGTCAAATAAATAAATAAAATCTTTAAAAAAAAATTGTTTTTAAATGCAAAAAAAGAAAGAAAATTACAATAACCCAATTTGGGGAGGACTGCTACTGGTCCAGAGCTTTTAGGAATGAATGCTTAGGTCACTCCACCAGACCATGACCCACTAAGGAGCTTGCTGTGACCACATGACCAGACATAGAAACGGTGATGGTAATTATTGCATTTCTTCCTTATTTTAGTATGAATGTGTTTGTATATATATTACCAAATACTCTGTTTTCTTCCTCTTCCCTTTACCATCTAACATAAGATGTATGAATAACAGTTAACTTTATACATCACAGTAATTAAGTTAGAGGGTATGAAAGCAGAGGAGTGAACATGTGTGACCCTGCAATTGTCTTTATTTGGATATTAAGTCTGTTTTAAGGAGATGTGCACAGGTGCCAAGTTGACAAAGGGTAGACTGTAATGGTCAGTCTTATGTGTCCGCTTGGCTATGCCACCAGCCCAGTTATTTGAACACTAATCTAGATGTTGCTGTGAAGGTATTTTGTGGATGTAATTAAAGTCCATAATCAGTTGAATTTAAGTAAGGAAGATTATGTTTGATAATTTAGGTGTGTGTGATTTGCTCAGCCGAAAGACCCTAAGAACAGAGCTGAGGCTTCCCTGAGTTAGAAGAAAGTCTGCCTGTGGATAGAGATTCAGCTCTCGCCTGAGACTTCAGCCTGCTCTTCCGGATGGCCTGCCCTGTGGATTTGGGATCTCGCTGGAAGGCAGACTCCCATGGAGATGAGAATGCAGAAATTGGGGGTGCCCCTGGCCATAACATCTGTTAAGAAGGACGGGGAGCAACAGAAAGTGGAATGTGTGGGTCCACCAGGCTAGGTTGTACCCCTCCACCTCAGAAAAGTTGGTCAGTGAAGAGATTTTGGACAGTAGAATGCTTTGAGTTGCTGGCTGGTGAGTTTATGCAAAAGATTAAAATACATCGTGCAAAAGAAGAAGTGAAGTAGAAAGGTAAGTTAAGGTTAGGATAATTAAGCACGTTTCTGCACACTAACTCCTATTCTCCTTTAGAACATAATTTTCGGGGTGCCTAGGTGGCACAGTTGGTTAAGTGTCCGACTCTTGGTTTCAGCTCAGGTCATGATGTTGGGGTCGTGAGAGACAGCCCCACATGGGGCTCTGTGCTCAGCAGGGAGTCTGCTTCCCCCCCACCCCGCCCTTCCCCCTGCTCGCTCACACGTGCTCTTTCTTTCAAATAAATAAATCTTAAAAAAACAGAAAAGAACATAATTTTCAACAGGGGGGAGTGGGATTGGTTCTTGATCAAAAAATCATATACTTTTTATATATAAAGCAGATGTATGTAAAGTACATAAACAGATATACAATATATTGTGGTACTAAAATTTCATGGCAGGGGTGATTAGGAAAAAATGTCTGAAAAGGCTCTTTAGGGGGTGGTAATGAAAAAAAGGTTGAGAAATACTGCCTTAGAAAGACTTCTTAAATATTGCCATTGTGTGCTTTTTTTTAAATCGTGGAAATAGCATTGTTGCATTTTCTTTCTGCAAGAAAAAAAAAGAAATACATTCACATTATAAAAATAAACATAGATAAAAGATTGTTAAACATCCGACTCGGAAATAACTACTATTGCACATTTAGGATTGTGTGTGGGTAGCTGTGTGCACATGCATGCAGGCACACATGCTTTTTTTCTATAGATATTTTTACTTCTACTAAGATGAAATTACACAATAATTATTATTTTGGAAATGTTTTTTCCATTTAATATTACAGTTAGCTTTCTATGTGGCAAAGATCAATGGGAGCATAATTTTAATACCTGCATGATATGCCACCTCCTAATGTATTTAACCAATCTCAATTAGTAGAGCTTCACATTACAACAGTGTTTGTAAACATTGCTGTGCTGAACATCCTGGACTTGCTTTGTTATTGTTTGAAGATAATATTCCTGAGAGAGGAAGAGTTAAAGTCTATGAACTTTTTTTGTAGCAATGAGACATGTTGCCAAGTTAACTGTTCAATAAATAGATTTCCACCATCATATTAATGCCTTCATAGTATTCCATTGTAGAAGATACCATAATTTTTTTAATCAATACAATATTTAAGTGATGGACGGTCCTTTGCCATTATAAGCAATGCTGTAAAAACATCTTGGACGTGTTTTCGCAGGCAGAACTCCTGAGTGGAATTAGTGGACCAAGAGTAAAAAATTTAAACACACACAACATTGTAGTGTTTTTGAAATGCCATTCCAATTTACCCTCCATTTGAAGGCGATTAACCATTTACAAATCACAGCATTTCTGGCCTCATGGCTTGTGACTGTATGTCTCGTAGGATCAGCCTCTGGATGTATTGAAGGACTCCATCCCTTTATGTTCTGCTTTCTTGTAGATCATAAGGAAAGGCCAAGGTGTCTTCCCCAGCCAGTGCCTGAGGCCCCTGCAGTTTCCAGACGTTGCAACAGATATCACAGTAGAAGCCTGGAGCTCCTCTCTAAAAGCCGCTTTCAAGAGATGAAGTATAGGGAAGTTTTCATACTGGCTTCCTGGTCTGCTGTTACCTTTGGTTTATTTTGTTTTCATTTTTAACTTTGGACCTGCCAGGATGACAGTCTCATGTTATACATTGCCTGACACAGGACTTGGGAAATTATTTCTGGCCAAGGTCCTTAATCCTGCTCCCACAGTACTCACTTGCTTATTTTTGCTTCTGTTTAACAGTGAAACCATCAGGGGCAAGATATCCAACAAATGAGCCTCCAGAGTCTTTATAAAATCCTAGTAAGTCTCCCTGTTACTCATAGATGCATGGAAAACCACTGCAAGTCACATCATTCTGTTGTGGAAACTAAGGCTAGGCTGTGTTTTATCTAGATTTCTTTTTTTTAGATTTCTAAATGTCTTTTCCTTCTACTTCCCACCTCTCACCTAGAGCTAACCTGAGGCTACTAGCCCTGGACCAGAGGTTTGAGTGGGTGACCTTGCTATAGAGGATCTGGTCACAGAAGCTCTGTTGGAGGAATGACTTGGTGGGGGGGGGGGGGGGGGGGGGGGGGGGGTGGCGGGGGGATCCAGCACTCAGAAACATCTCCGCTTCTGGGTCACCAGCCGATCCTTTGACTTCAGGACCTCGTCTCCCATCTTCTCAAAATCTCTCTTCAGATTATCTCATCTTATGAATAAATGAATGTAGGAATCAAGGATGATTCCAGGGGCGCCTGGGTGCCTCAGTCAGTTAAGTATCTACCTTCGGCTCAGGTCGCAATCTCAGGATCCTGGGATTGAGCCCCGAGTCGGGCTCCCTGCTCAATGGAGAGCCTGCTTCTCTCTGTCTCCTCCCAGCTCATGCTCTCTCTTGCTATCTCTGTCACTGTCTCTCTCTCAAATAAATAAATATTTTTTTTAAAAGGTGATTCTGGGGGAGGAGGGTTCATACTTTTAAAATTGTGGCAAAATACACATCATGTAAAATTTACCATCCTCTACACTTTTTTAAATATACAGATCCTTGACATGAAGGAAGGTCACATTGTTGTGGTACCATTACCACCAGCCTTCCACAGAATTCTTTCTGTCTTGCACAACTGAAACTCTGTATCCATGAAAACAAAAAACTCCCATCCCCCTCCCTGCAGCTCATGGGTGTTTGGCCTGAGCAGCTAGGGGAATGGTGGTGCCCCTCCTCTTTCCTGTGCTCACCATTGCCCCTCAGCTTTAGATAACATCCTCTTTGGCTCACCCACATTGTCCTTCAATGTTTACTTGAACCTCATATGACAGGTATTCTTAGTTGGGATCGGACACGGTGGTCTCCCTGTGACGGCCACCTAAAGACAACCTATAGTGATCTACTTTGTGTCTCAGGGTTTTCCCGATGTCTACTTCAGGGTGCTAATCCCTCAGTGGCCAGTGTTTAGTTCATCTAAATGAGCACCTGAATTCACTCTAAAAGTCATGACCCAACGGAAGACCAAGGAAATTTGAAATGTGAAGGAGTTTACCATCGATAATTGCATTTGTTTAGAGCTTTCAGGTTGCAAAGTTGCTTTGTTTTCATACACAATCACGTTTCAACACTTGAACAATCCTGTAAAGTAGTTGGAGTTACCATCCCATTTTTTTTGGAAATGAGAAAGTGGAGTCTGAAAGTAACTTGGCAAAAGTCATGCAAATAATCAGGGTCTCTGTCTCCAGGTCTCCCAAGAAGGGAGAAATTCTTGAAGTTGTAGAAAATCCTAACTGTTATAATTACTTCGTTGGAAAAAAAAAACTTCCCAGTGTACCAATTAGTTGAGCTTTGGCTACTATTTTGATTTGGTTAGGGGAGATTTAAACCTACACTTCTTTTGCTAATTTTATTTACTGGGTTATTTGAATTACTGCAATCTTGAAAACTTGCTTAAACATTCTCCTACATTGTTTTCGTTATAACATTACTCAGTATGTATCTTCATCTTCATTCCTGTGCCTAAATTTAGCTGCTTATTGTCCAGCCATAGAAAACTGGATGTTCTTTTTCCTCTTAAATGGTCCCAGCTCCTATAGGTCCTCTCCAGCTGACCTGCATCTTTCTGCATTTTTGGCACAGAATAAATAAATGTCCCGTGTATTAAAGTACCATAATCAAAGATTAAATTAAAATCTCATTCTCTCCTTTCTCCTCTGCAGATTTTCCTCCAGCCCCTTTCTCTTTACAACTGTTCCCCTTTCAGCAACCAGGACCTCAGTACAAATGGTTACTTTAGGGACAAGTCAAAATTATAGGAAACATTTTGTTTTTATCCCTCATATCCTGACTTAACCCTACTTTTCACATTGACTGGGCATGAGGATTTTTTCGAGGGTTGACTCGTCCTAAGCTGGGCCCCTGAGTGTGTTGTGGGGCTCTGTGTGAGGCAGCTCCTCAGCCACGAGGCCTCCCTTGTCTTTCCCGGGGACAGATGGTATGCTCAGTGGGGGAGGAACCAAGCAGATGTGAGCAACTATCTTCAGGTTGTGGGGGAGAGGCACAAAGCCTGTGCCCCAGGAAAGCAGAAAACCATCCATTTTCAAATCCCAGCCTCCTCGCATGGAGCAAAGGGCCACATTTCAAACGTCTTGTGATGCGTGGAATTCTGGAGAGCCATGGAAAGCGTGGTTCCCTCCTGGTTTCATGCTTGTCTCATCCATCATTAACTTTGTGAGAGTCTGTACTAGGGAGAAGGGCCCTGGGTCTTTGTAAAATCATGCAGAAATCTTCTTCCACTTTATACTGAGTCTTTTTAAGTTACTACAATCTCCGTACTGTTGAAATCTTCGGATGGGCATCTGTTTTCCTTTGGTTTCTTAATGAGTCGTCTTCGATGCTAATAAGAGAAGAAAGTCCTCTCTTCCTAATTCTCCCTCCATTCTTTTTCCCTCTGCTCATGCCCTACTCCCTCCAAATGACCTCCTTCTCCACTTCTTTTTTATCTTCAAAGCTCTCTGGTGTATATTATCTTGTCACCAAAAAGTGTTTTGCTGCACCCACCTGCAAATCCTGGTTAGCCATAAACTTTGCTATTTTAAGCGATAAACTGCGCATAACTGATCTGCACAGTTTTTAATCCCCTGCTCCTCCCCCCAAGCGTGGGCTGAAACCCCACCGGGGATTACATTTGTGACTCTGCTTGTCTCTGATGCCAAACACTCAGTCCTCTCCTGAGTCTCCCATTCTTCTCGTGTTCCTGATTAGCTCTTCCTTCCCCTGTAATAGAAGCTTTGGAGACAGGAAAAATAGCTGCTTCCTGTTCCGCCTGAACTGTTTATTATGTTTAATTAGCTCCTCTATGGTGATTTCTATTTTTATTGGCCAGGATAACATTCATATTTGAAAACTTAGTTTTCAGCAATGGCTGACCTCTGTTTACCAAGTTAGGCCCGGCTTTCATGACTTAACCTCAAAAAAGACTGCTACGACCTTTCAGTTACCCAGAAGGCACTCATGGGTGGTGGTGGATCGTGAATACTTGGGCATGAAAGACATTTCAGTTCCCACCATGGAAGTGAAAAGGCAGATCTGTCACCAGCTTTGTCTGTGATGCATATGCAGGTGTGACAAACAAAAAGAGAAAATGAGAGTAAGCAGGATAAGGTTCAAAACAACAAGAATTTAGTATCCAATAATACACAAAGAATTATCATGCTTTTAGGGCTTTCTTCACTTGGCATGAAGTAAGACTTAAGGAAGTGGTTGTCCAGCACGTCCAGAGTTTCTGGTTTTGCTGCTTTATGTTTCTCATATGCTTATCCATGTAGGAAATGTCCTAAAAGTACCTTACTGAAAGAGTCTAGTCTTCCGGGGAGTTTTTCTTCACTGTGATAACAACCACAGTCGGTGAGCCTTGGGAGGTTAGGTAAATGTCACTTCATCCTGCAGGCAGTGTTTGGAACCAGCAAACTGTGGGCACCCTTCATCTCTGATCTCCTACTGCAGCAGCCAGATTCTTTTGTTTGTAGGTACAGAAAGCCCAATTCAAGACGGCTAAAGGAAAAAAGAGTTTATTCGCTTAATAAATGAAAGTCCTAGGGAGGCAAGCTTCAGACACTGGCTGGGCACAGGAGCTCATCTCACTGTCCCCATCTCTTAGTTCTGCTTTGCTCTTTTGGTTCCATTCTTAGGTTTTTACCTCATGGTGGCAAGATGGCTGCCAGAGGTTGCTGGCTTTTATCCTTTCCTCTCATTAATTCCAGTTGGAAAAGCCCGCCCATCTCTCTCTCTCTTAAATTTCAAATATGTTTAAAGTTCTGGAATTGGGTCTGACCTAGGCTGACAGGACCATGCTTCCACCTCTGAATGGTGGCTAGGAATGCGGGGGGGTTCCATGCTGACTGGCCAGGCCTGGATTACATGTCTACCCATGAAGCCAGCCCTGAACCACCTGGACTGAAGGAGAGGAAGGGTAGGTCCTATAGGGAAGTATAGGTTCCGTTACCAAATCAAGGGAGCCTGGATGCCCCGCACGGGCAAAACAGTGAATGTGTACTATGCCCAGATCACATCCGCGGCTGCCTCGGTGGAGTAGAAGTCGAATCACTTGCTTTAACACATGCAGCTTTATTCTAGAACTTCTGAGACAGATTTGAAATTCAACTCACCCAGTTAAGATGTCTCCCACCCACTCTTCGGGGTGGGTACACCTAGTTTTGCATGTCTGTAACGCATGTATGATTTCTCACCTGCAAGTGTTATTTCTGGTGCTTGTGCACCAAATCATATGTGCACCAAAATCCAGCATTCTCCTGACAACTTACATCTCTTCTGAATTGTTTCCGTCTAATCTATCTAACGCTGAGTGGAAAGTGGATCATCACCTCTTCCAGGCTTTAAAAGGCTTTTACATGTATGCAAGTTTTTTAAAAGCCAGACCATAATTTTATTTGGTGTGTGGGTGTGAATGTTTGGGGACAAAGATTGATAGAAATGACTTCAAAGTTCCTAGTTAGATACACTGTAGGAGTGACATTCAAGATTCTATTGGCCACAAGCACCTGCTTGGACTTCATACAGTTTCAAGGACACTGAGAAAATGAACTGCTCTCTTCTCTCCCTCGTAGTCTAACGTTAATTTGCAAAACACATTGTGTAATGAAATTTACAGAAGAACCAATTCCAGATCATGTTTCACTCTTTGTGGCCTTGTTACGAGGGAAATAATCCTCATATTTTGACAACTTAGTTATTTTTAAAACTGTGAACTGGAAAGTAAATTAACATTAAAGACTCCAGATTGTGGGGCAAATGTCTCTCTCCCTTCTGACTTTCTTAGCTGGCGCTCGCTAGCTTAGCTTGCTACTGTCCCAGCCCCCTTATCCTTACCTGGGCCTCTCCCGAGTGTAAGACAAGACCACATGACAGACCCAGGGACTTCCGATTCCTGCCTTCCTCAAGGAGGTATCAGTCTTGGAAGAGGCATCAGCTTCCTTCATTCTTGGCATCCAGGAGTCTTGCCGAGTCCACAGTCCAGCAGAAGGGATTGTGACCAAGATGCTGAGGCACATGAGTGACTGTCATGGAAGGAACAGTGGTTAAAGCTGTCTCCACTTCATCTGAGAGTTGAGGCCCATAGCACCCAAGGGAGACCCCAACAGCACCTTACAGGGTGGGAATGAGGTGAAACCAGCCACCCACCTCTGGCCATGAACCTTGTGATCTTCAGAATAAGCTTATGTCTGCAGTGGAGTAAAGACAGCTGCTAATGGGAGCCAGGCTCTGTCCTTTCTCTCGTTGGATCCACACCCTAGGAGAGGTGCTGCTATTCTCATCCCCATTCTACAAAGGAGCAAACTAAGGCAAGAAATGATGAGCTAAATCACCCAGGGCTACACCACTGGGGTCCAAGCCCAGTCAGCCTGGAGTCAGCGCTCAGGCATTTAACCACTATACCACATGCCTGCACATATAGAGGGTTTATTAGTATGGGAAGATACTGAAGTGCTTCCAAATAAGACTCGCAGCTGATGAGTCATATTTTTGGTGAAATATTGATTTCGGAGCACTTGAAGGGAAGGTCTCTAGGTTGTGGGATTTTCTTGCTCTGTTTGTTTGATGCTTTTGTAAGCTTAGGAATCTTACCTTTTATGCTACTATGGGATGCTTTTCCTCCGGGATTCCTAAGAGTCAAATGTCAGTATGTGCAGAGTGAGGATCTGGGCTCTTCTGTGTGGCTTGTCCCCCGTTCCTTTCCTGCCTCCTGATTAAATTTCTCTAGGTTCCTGTTTTCCATCATCCCTTGCCACGACACACCATCCTTCTCAAGGGAATATACTCGGAATCACTACTCTTAGATCCACTAACACCCTCACCCGAGGTAAGGGTAGATTCTTGGGGTTGAGCAGATGGTATGGGGGGAACAATGCCTAAGTCCTGCAAAGTAGTGGCTCAAAAAATACATATTGGAAACAAAAATACTTTTTTTAGACAACTATGTCACAATTATATAACACCTTTCCTTAAAAATAGGTGAAAGAATAATTTTTGAATCATAGGTGCAAAAAATCTAGTATTTCATGTAAAAACTTACATTCTTCTGAATTATTTCCCACCAATCAAATCTACATATACCTGCCAGTAGGTAAGTCAATGGCATTGTTGAAAGTCAACTCTGAGCAAAGCATTGTTGGGATCTTGAGGGAGTCATTAAGATGCAGACAAGGAGGTTCCCTCCAAGAACTTATACATTGGGAAGAAAAGATATAGCTGTGGAAAAGATATCACAGATTTTGAGGTATACTATTTTGAGTTTATTTTAAATGACTGAGTATGCCTTCTTTTGAGGAGAAGATTCTGGAGAATTATTGTACACATAAACCTTTCCCCTAAATACTGATGTCACAACTCAAGAATAGTGTACTTTCAGAGGTCAAAAGTTTACATAAACATTTCAGAAAGCCATGCCAGATGTTACAGTTTTGACTGTTGCAGACAAACTGCATGCACTTTGGACAATGTGGACCCAACTCACTTTAGAATCTGGCTATACATCTTTTTTATACATAGTCTAACTTACATGTATAAAGCAATTGTTTCCAACACATGGTCACATGTAATAATAATATCTCCACAAAGTAGCTAATGAATGGGGTGAACCTGACCTGCCAGAGAGCAGTAGGGCTGTAGGGAGATCACAGCAGAGGTAGGACTTGAACCTCACTGCAGAGGTGTGAACTTGGTGGGCAAATGTCCCGCATGAGAAGGCTCAAGTTCAGCTCAGGGTCTGGGATTTGAAGTGGGATCTCTAAACAGTAGTTAGAAAGGGAAGTTCAGAAAAGTGGGAGAGGGTGAGACTAGAGAGCGTTTTGAGTTACCTTCTTAAATTTTGGGCTAGTGGCAAGGATTCAGTAAACACTTGCTAATTCATGAGTCAACCCAATGTAGTAGAGTTATATTTAGACTAATCAGAAGGAATTATTTCTTCAAGGTAAGACATGATTTTTCACTTTGGTCGGTAATTATTGAGCACCTACTTGGTGCCAGACATTTTTTTCTAGATGCCAGGAATATGGCAGCTAGCTAGACAAAAACCTTGTTCTCATGGAGCTTAGATTTTAGTAAGAGGAGGGTAACAACCAGTAAGCTGAATAACTACATTAATATAAAGATCATGTTAGATAGTGATAGGCAATAACTTGAGAGAAGAGGGACTTTGGATAGTGTGATCAGACGATCTCTGAGGAGGTAATATGACTAAGCTGGTGCTTCAAAGGAGCATCAAACACAGAATTGTTTCTACACATTAGAGTCCACAGGGTGCCTTTCCTTCTCTGTGAGGTTCTGTCCAGCCAAACCTTCAATGCCAGTCCTAGAGATAACTTTCCTTGGACCTTCCTCCCCTCTGCAAAGGTAGCCTGTCTTACCCAGCCTCGCTGGGTGACCTTAGCCTGGCCTCTCAACCTGCTATAAATTTTCCCTTTCTTATTTGTGACACAGATATTTCTGTTCCCATCTACTGAGCCTTTACTGATGAAGCCTGTAACCTATCTTTCAGACCATGGTTATTCAAGCTTTAAATGTATTACCTCTTTATTTCCAAATCAGTAGAAGACCCATAGTTCCCAAGTGTACTTGTCAGGGTTCTCCAAGAAATAGGAGCAACAAGAGATGTGTAGATATAGAGACATGTATTATGAGGGACTGGCTCACACAATTATGGAGGCTGAGAAGTCCCACAGTCTGCCATCTGCAAGCTAGTGATCCCGGAAAGCTGGTGGTATAGTTCCTGTCCAAACCTGAAGGCCCCAGAATCAGGAGTGCGATGTCTGAGGACAGAAGATGAACGTCCCAGCTCAGAGAGCAAATTCACCCTTCCTCTACTTGTCTGTTCTATTCCAGCCCTCGAAGGATTCGGTGGTGCCTGCCCACCCTGGGGAAGGCCATCTGCTTTACTCAATTCAGCAGTTCAATGGTGCTAATCTTTTAGGAGACACCTTCACAGACACACCCAGAAATAATGTTTATCAGTGTTCCCTGAACAGGAACTGTATGGAAAAGGACCTCCAGCCGAAGGAGCCACAAAACCAAAGAAAAAGGCTGACGAATCCAGCTTGACAAGAAATGGCTTAATTAAGGGGACTTATAGACAGAAGCCTGTCTTAGGTAGCCACAGATGAGTGGATCTCAGTGACCCCACCAACCCCCCCTTTTTTTTAAGATTTTATTTATTTGAGAGAGAGAGAGCAAGCATGAGCAGGAGGGGCAGAGGGGCAGGGAGAAGCAGACTCCCTGCTGAGCAGGGAGCACAACGTGGGGCTCAATCCCAGGACCCTGAGCCTAAGGCATACGCTTAACCTGAGCCATCAGGTGCCCCAACCCCACACACCTTTAAGACCTGCCTTTGTAGCCCTAGGGGCTGGGAGTACCTACTGAGGGCCCACCTAAGAGGAGAATGTTTAATAGGTGTGTGTCATTGTCATATCTCCAGGGCAGTTCAAGATGTTATGCCCCAAGGGTGTGCTTAAACAAAATGAAAGAATTAAGAATTTGGGGATGCGGGGTGTGGTGCTGTGCTCAAGAAGGTTTCAGGTCTCAGGATGGTCCTCCTGGCAGATTTGTCCAAGATGGCATCACACAACCTGGGCATCCCTTAGCCCCGTCAGGTCGACATGAAAAATTAAACCATCCCACTCCCCACATAGAGAACCTCTCTCTGTCTACCCCCTTACTCTCAGGAATAAATATTCCTTTAGCAAAAGTATAAATAGGGTTCAGGGATATTTAGAGTGGAAATACTTGCCCTGCATTCATACCCATTACTGGGCAGAGGGGTTAACAACCAGAACTTTTAACACTGAGTGAGAAATGCCACTGACTTAAAATAGACATTTGAGACACAGAATCCATTTTTGAAACCGAGGACTCATATTTGGACATAAAACCAGAACTTTGAAGGATTATGGAGGAATAAGTTGTTTTCCCTCCTCCTCCCTTTTTAAAGAAAACCATTGGTTTTCACCCAGGATTTCCCAAACAGAAGAGTTGGGAGTTTAAGCTGATTTTTATATTCCTTTTTTTTTTTTGGAGGTTTTTTTTGTTTACTTTCTGAAGATTTCAAAAGAATCTAACTAAACTACAAAATATTTACTAAAATTTTCATGAGACTTTAAAATATATACCAGGGCAAAATATAAAATACATTACAAATATAATACAATGTCATAAACAAAAAATGGGTTTTTTTTGTCCACAAAAGCCTCTGTCTCTTTAGAGGGTGATCATAGAACACAAGCAGCCAAAGGCACGTCTGCTTAAGACTCATCAGGGAATCAGCGTAGCCAGGACGCAGGGGTGCAAGAGCGCCTAGCTCTGGGGGTCCCAAACAGACCAGGGTCAGCCACTCACCGCTGACAAACATCCAAAGGCAGAGAGACTAGTAGTGGTGAAAGGAGAAAGGAATTTATTTCAGTGAGGCCAACACCAGGAAGACCGCAGACCAGCAACTCAAAAGAGTGTCTCCAAAGTGTCGAAGATACTTCTAGGTTTATATAAGGAAAATGTGGGGCAAAGGTGGGTGGGTACCTGCGGTTGGGCAGTGAAGGTCAAATCAATTAAGGTCTTGGAGTCAATCACGGCAGGGTCTTGCTGGCTCGGGGCAGTCCTTATTGAGGGGTTTCAGTTCCCATCAGGGGATGCTTTGCCGGCAGGGTCTTCCCCTGAGCTTAGAGACAAGCTGGAAAGAAGAACCCAACTAGAAAGTTTGAGGTCAAAATGGAGGTAGGCCAAGTACAGCCGTTCCAACCCTTCCATTTTGTACAGAGAATGATCCATCTCCTAAGGCCGTATGCTTTCAAAGTCAACGCATCTAAGCCTGTTGTATTATTTGCCCAGACAAATCCCCTCGTTGCCCCCATTATCTACAGTCACAGGGCCTGTAAGAAAGGGAACTGTTGGAGGGAGAAACCCTTTGTTTATTAATTGACCAGGACTAGGGCATTATGAGAAATGTACCAGCAGCAGGTAGCTTTGGATCAAAACTTCAAAATTAAACAGGGAAATGAAGAGATTGGGAAAGGAAAGGAATAGTGCCCCTCACAGTGTTGACCTGAAAACTGACCCACCAGAGGGGAATTTAGGACCTCGAGCACAGAGACACTTTCCCCCCTATTTGAGGTACAGAATGAGCCCCAAAACAAGAATCAATTAGTGCTAATTATCTTCTCCATTTTCTCCATTATCTTCCCGTCTTTTCCCAAACTCTTTTTCTCTAAAAAAAAAAATTTTTTTTTTCATTTTCTGCCTTCCTTGATGTCCCCTCTAAGTCTGTGAAGGCAGATCAGTAGTCAGAGATACACGTCTTCCAGGGAGAACGTGGAAGCTCACTTTCCTAGTCTCCTTGAGCTCTCCTTGTCTCTGACAGTATTTCAGTGGGCCAGCAAAGGCTTGAACTGGAAACTTCCCCTTGCTCTAATGGAGCGGGCTCATCAAAACAGAACTTTCGAACTAAAATGTATCGCTGAGCAACGGGATTCTCAGCCGCCAGCCTCTGAATATTCTTTCCAACAGTCAAGCCCTATTGATATGTCCTGGCCTCCTTTGGTTACAATGGGGCATGCAAAGTGAAACAGGGCTACAGGGGATCTGAAATTCACTCTTGTAGGCTATGGTGCCTTTGCAACCTGTCACAGGAAGCTGACATCAGACATGCATTCACTGAATTAGATCTTCAATAAGAAACCTCTCCTGGCTGAGAACCTGAATGAGAGAAAGGAGATCGTAGGGGGGAAAAAGATATCTAAAAGAAAGATCTTGTTGGAAAGTCACATGGATTGATAACATGAGTGCTAAGCCACAAAAAGAGGGCCAAGTGGGAGTGTGGGGGTGTCAGTCAGTCATTTTTCCCCCTTTTTCTTTTTCAAATGGAGGGCAAGTGGGTTCTGAAAAAAAATGCTGAGACCTTGCAATTTCCACCCATGGCTACATTTTATCCAACTTTAATAAAAGCATCAGCAAGCAGAAGTAGGAATGTCCATGACACACTTCCTGATCTGTACAAATCAGTGTTGTTCACAAGCAGCTTCTTACTCAGGGCGGATGTGAAGAGGGGGGGCGGCAGGAGGAGAAAGGGGAGAAGGTAGGACAATGCCTCTTAAAGCAAACTCAGACAATTAAAATTCCACCGCATGGGCACCAATGTCAGGAAAGATTTCAATTGAATAAATCATCTTGGGCTAAGAAACCTTGACACAGAGCCCCTGAAATCAAGGTCTCTGGAAAATTCAGACAGGAAAAGTTCTGTATATAGCATCACTGCTTTTGGCAGAGGACTGGAAAATTGAAATCAAATGCTGCAGTCAGGCAACTTCTAAGCAATTTCAAATAAGTACAGTCATAATTCATCTTTAGTCAAACAATGTGAGATTTTAATAAGAGCAACAGGAAAAGTTCTAGAAGGAAAGAACACTTCTAATTTCCATTGTTCTGCAAACACTCCCTCTCAAGCAGTGATTTTTTTTTCCCACAGTTACTAAGTGGGAATCTGATTATCAGAAAATGAGGAAAGGTAAACCATATTCTTTTATTCCAGTAGAGAAAAAGTGTGCTTACTTAACTCTTACATAATTCTGGGCAGATGATATGTAAGTGTGCTTATTTATGTGATTTAGCAGAATTTGTGCTTCTTAGCCTCCCAACCATGTAACTGAAAACATCCAAGTAATGGGGGAATGTGCTTGGGGGTCGCAGTTCTCTTTTTGGGTTTGAGACAGGCTGGCAGGGTACACTGTGCAAAATAACTTCTTTGTGTTTCACAAAATGGATTAGGGGTGGTGTTTCGGAAACTATTTATTCAAGCCTCCGTGTCACTGTTAAGGTACATAAACTTCTAAAGTGCTATGTCATCCACAGAAATCGTCTCACACAATAATACCAACCATTACACCTGAGCATCCACAGTCATGAATGTGACCCAACTTGACTTGACTAACCATTTAATGTTTGCTAAGACTTCTCCCATTCTTAAAAATTCTAGTCTATACTAGGATCACAAACACCAGTGTTTTAAGGGAATAATAAAGCTTAGGAAAAAAATGGTTTAGTACAGGGTTTTTTTAACTTTTAACTTTGGGATAATTATAACTCACAAGAAAATATAAAAATACTACAGACAGGTCCAGTTACACCCTGCACCCAGCTCCCCTCCCCCAGCAACCCGATTGTAACATTTTATATAACTATATTACATTACCAAACCAGGAGATTGACACTGGCACCATATTATTCACTGGATACTATTAACTAGATTCAGACATTACTGGGATTAGAACAGTTTTTAAAAACTATTTGGACACAGCAAGAGGTTAACTTGAATCATTTGCATGAAACTCATTCTTGGAGGTAACATTCTTTTTTTTTTTAATTTTTTTTAAAGATTTTATTTATTTATTTGACGGAAAGACAGAGAGGGAACACAAGTAGGGGGAGTGGGAGAGGGAGAAGCAGGCCTCCCGCCGAGCAGGGAACCCGATGTGGGGCTCGATCCCAGGACTCTGGGATCATGACCTGAGCCGAAGGCAAACGCCTAACGACTGAGCCACCCAGGCACCCCTGGAGGTAACATTCTTACAGGGAATTTGAGTTTGCTGTCATCAGAGCTGGATACTTTGAGCAAATTATTTGTCACTGAGCTTCAGTTTGTTCATCTATAATTTGGGAATCCTAATACTACCCAAGTAAGTTGTTATGAGTGAGAGTGGCATATATGAGGAATGCCCCCTCCCCCAAATAATTGTTTTCTTCATTCCTTCATGAGACTTCAGCTCCCACGATTTTTTAGGAGTCCCAGGTGATCTAATAATCAGCATGGTTAATGTGCTTTGTTTGTTTTTGGCTCAGGCTGGTCCTCTTTCTTAGAGCCAACATCCCCAACATCCCTGACCAAGGCACATCCTTAAGATATTTGAAGTGGAAAGTTTCGACTGTAGGATGGGGCTTAATGCTACATCTCTTAGAAGGCAGCCCGCTACCTTGAAAGTGACCTGAAAACTTCAAGACTGCCCTCCTCCATGGAGCCATGTTCTACCCAGCAATCTAGCTGGCTTGGACTCTGGGCTCCTGCAGGCTGGTGACTCAGCTGGAGTTGAGGACTGAGCTGAACTGTCATTCCATTCGCTTCCCTGCTCTGGCTCTGAGGTGGACCCTGGAACAGCCCTAAGGCTTTGACTCTGGAAGTCAGAAGGAGGAGGGATCAGGCAGTCCTTAATTGTGGGTTTTCCTTCTGCCTTCTGACTACCTGTCACCCTGTGCAGGTGCACAATTTGCACTAATTGTAGCATTGGTCCTGAGGGTGACAATAAAACCCATATGGGCTCCTCCACCTCCTGGCTTTTATTGTGTCTCACAATGATTTGTCTATCATAAGCCAACTGGGCAAGTGCCATCCTTCATTCTCTTTTTGGTACACTGCCTGCCCTGCCTTAATGCCCAATTAATAAAATTACAGAAATAACCCTCCTCTGGCCGATTTCTAGAGGCAGCACTGGGCAGTGAGACTGGTGTGGATCTCCTTAGAGCCTGGGTGCCACACAGAGGTCCGAAGATCACTGCAGTGTTGGTTGGGAGATGGGGTGGACAGAGTCAGGGGGACATGAAGGTTGCATGGAGAAAAGCATACAAACAGGAGCCATTTGAAGAAGGGAAATTGGGGTGGGGGTGGGGTGGGTGTACCTAGGCTTAAAGGAAGCCTGAGGATTTTGTGACGAGCTTTAACCTTAGAGCCAGACTGATTATTTTATTTCAGCCTTGGCTTTGCCACTGACCAGCTACGTGCTTTGGACAAATTCTTAACCCTCCTTAGCCTCTATTTTCTCATCTGTAAATGAGGGATAATACCATCTATCTCTTGGTTCATATGCTGTGAAGACAAAAGTAAAAAAAAAAAAAAAGTACCTAGGCCCTCAATATATGTAAAAGTAATTTTTTCCCCACCCTAACCTGCTAGAAATAGCCAAGCACAATTCTACGGAGAGCCGCTCATCTGTCAACACTTAGGCACAGAGGGCCTACTACATTTTATACAGGCATAGGGATTCTGTTTCCGCTGACCTTTAACATTGGATGTCAAGTCAATCTTGGGGAACAGAGGCAGACTGGGACCTGAGTAGCTGCAGGTGGCGTTATACCGAGGAAACTGAGGCAGGCCACGCCCTGAGACACAAATACGTCCTGAGGACCCTCAGTTAACAGGTGCGAAGGCCTCAGCCCAGAAAAGCAGGTGTTTCTTTTTTTCTCCAAAGTAGCGGGGGAACGGGGGGGGGGGGGGGGGTGCTGGGGCTGTCTTGGGGCCAAAGGTCGCGCTTGCGGTCCTTGGGGAGGTTCGAGGGCGCGCGGGCGGAGGTGAGGGGGCGTCGCTGCGAGGGCGGGAGCGGGGCTCGTGGGCGCGCGGCCCCCTCCGCGCGCGGCGCCGCGGCCGCCAGGTGGCACCACGGCGGGGCCTGGGCGCCGCCGGCGGGCGGGGCGGGAGGCACGAAGGGGTTAAAGAGTTGGCGGAGCCGCCACCGCGGCTCTTCGGGGAAACCCACCGGGGTGCGCGGAGGAGGGAGCGGCCGTGGGCTGCGGAGCCCGGCGCCGCGCCGGGCGGGGGCGCGGCCAATCGGGCGGCGGGCCCGGCGCGCGCGGAGCCAGGCGACATGGAGGGAGGCGCGGCGCCCGGCCGCCCCTGACGCGCCGCTCCGTCCCGGTGGTCGGTGAGCCCGAGCCGCCCGGGGCCCTGCGGCGCGGAGATGAGCAGGTCCGCGGCGCTCTTCTTCTGCCTGCTGGGCTGCAACGTCTGGAAGGCGGTGACCAAGACGCTGCGGGAGCCCGGCGCCGGAGCCCAAGGTCGGTGCGCGGTGGCGGGGCCCGGGAGGCGCGAGGGCCGGCGGCCGGTGGGCTTTTGTGTCGGCCACGGGCCTGCCGCAGTGGTGGCGGCGGCAGGGAGGCTCTCGGGCCGCATTGTGTCGGCGGGCTGCCGGAGCCCCAGCCGCAGCCTCTGCCGCCGGGCCTGCAGCCCCCGCGCCGCGCTCCCGAGGGGGCGGCACCGCCGGGGGGACGCTGAGGCGTCCAGGGCAGAGGCTCCTGCGGGGTCCGAGGCCGAGGCCCGAGGGGGTGCGGGTGGCACCAGCTGTTGCTGCTTCGGGGGGCTCGTCTGCGTGCCTCCCAAGCTCCTTTCCTTTATGCCGTGACACGGGCACGAGGCTCCATCTTCTCCTTCGCCCCGGCGAGAGGGGCTGCCCCGGGGTCGCCGCCGCCCGCTCCACCCTCGGGGCTTGGGTCCTGGAAACCCGAGTGCGGGGGCTGAATTCGGTCCTTTTGTTGTGGCGGTTGAGGGGGTCGCCGCCGCCTCTGGGGTGCCCTCGGCGCCCTGGGACCCGAGGTCCGTGGCCGCTGCCTGCCACCAGCCTGCCGCAGTTTGGGAAAGTTTCGGGGTCTTCTCCCCCTCCCTGTCCAACGTCTTTTCCAGGCCTCAAGGGATTTGCTCAGCGCCCCAGGAATCATCCCCAAAAGGGGAGACAGAATTAGAACTGGGAGGCCATACTCACTTAAAAAAATCATTTCTAGGTCTGTATGTTGCCCGCTCATGCCTTTTGTCTAATCTTTGGCCTCTGCAAATCTGCTTTCCAGACCTGGGAGTAATGTGGCCGTCTCTGAGAATGGCCACAAGCCTGTCTTTTGTTTTCAAAATAAGAATTTATCTGGGGGGTACCCCGAAGCTTCCTTTGCATGCGTGTGTGGGGACAAAATTGAGTGCTTCTGTGTTGCCTGCCTTTTCAAAAGGGTGAGTGAGGCCGTGGCAGATGAGCATCTGCATCCGCCCTGGACACCACTGCTGGGCCTTCCTCGGCCTCTCTGGGCTCCCGAGAGAGTTTCTCTGCAGCACGGTAGACCCCCACCCCCCCCACCCCGGACTCCTTGCCCGTGTCATCTCCTGGCAGAAAGGTGTGAGTCTTGTAAGGTCTGCCGCGTAGATGGAATGAAGGAGGAGCACCTCATCCAAGCGGACACCATCCTCTTGGACAGACCCTGACTTACCCCCTTTTCTTCGTGCTAACCTCCTTCCCTTGTAACAAATATTCAGATATTACCTGGGAGCAGAGAACCCTGGGTGGACTTCCACCCATGATGTGTCAGGCAAAAAAGGTTCTACCCACAGACGGCTGGGTTTAGTTTGTTACCTACATGTTGAATTAAAGGTTTTCCTATTCGTCACTTGCTGTATCATTTGCAGGCATCTCTTTCATCATTGCTTTTTCTATAGCTGTGATATAATAGGACTGTTATGAACTGTGTATAAATTTAGTAATGTATATTGTGGAAAGGGGGACATTGACAAGGTACAAAAAGACCCATATGTCTCTTCAGTAGGAAATGAATGTTTAGAACATTAGATCATCGGTGTAGAATTGTAGCCTCTTTCATTAATACCCTACTGCTCTTTGAATCAGCTATTTTAATGAATATGATATTTGTGTTTCAACGAGGCCATTAATTCCAAAGAAGGGGTTGAGTATTTTGCATTTGAAATAGGAATATATAGAAACATTAAGTTCATGCCCTTATAAAATAGAGGAAGGCATGGCCTCAAATGAAAAAACAGTCATGAACAAAACCTGCTAGGTTTATGTTGAAGACCACACTTCACAGAAACCTTACTGCTAAAAATCAGATTGGGTAACTAAACGAAATGGAATATCCTATGAAGTGGGTGAGAAATGATCAACCAATGGGGATATTTATACCATGGTTTGGAGTGTCTTAGTATATGGTACGGTTTGAGTGGAAGACCAAGTGTTTTGGAATGTGGAATGTTTTTCCCCCAGGATTACTGCCGTGATTGGGTAGGATGGCTTTTTAAAGCATTGAGCCTAGGAGCTCCACCAGAAATCAAGGTCTCACTATCAGTCATCTAGGTTTTGAGCCAGTTTGTTTTTTTTTAAGATTTATTTATTTTAAAGAGAGAATGTGCAGAGCTGGGGGGAGGGGCAGAGGGAGAGGAGAATCTTAAGCAGACTCCCCACTGAGGCCCAAGCAGGGCTGTCACAGGCCCCATGAGGGGCTCGAGCTCATGACCCTGAGATGGTGACCTGAGCTGAAATCAAGAGTCAGTCACTTAATCAACTGGGCCACGCAGCCCTGAGCTAGGACCATTTTTAAGAGAGTGGACAGTTGCTCCTTTGAGGTTGGAAGGTCACCTTCCCCCAACTGATTTCCTCAAACCATCTTGACACTCAACTTGTAACATTGTTTTTAAATTCACCTCTTCTCTCCTAGATCACATACACAAGGAGGGAAAATGCTACATCTGATTTCACTCTGCAATTCCAGAGCAGGTGTAGATTGTTTTGTACGTGGTGCTCAGGTCGTGCTGAATGAGTGAAGGATTGAAGACCGCTAATACACACACTGTAGTGCAACATGATGCATTTTTTACAGGAAAACTTCAATGCTTACCTTCTCCAAAGCCTAATTTATAAGAGTTTTGCTTTTATTGTAGAAATGGTTACTTGAATCATTCTTTGAACGTGCATTGTACACATACCTTATACACCAACAGAGTTTGGGAATGGCTTAGGGAAAACTACTTAGAGACCGAGAACACAGAAATATATACTGTATACTGTAGAATTACAGTTAAATCCCTGAAACTAAATGACACCTTCTTTATTAAATGAGTCTTTATCACTTCATCTAAGGAAATTAACATGTGCAAAATTTCTTGGCATTACTTTGCTCTTTATATATTCAAGATAAAATTTAAGGTTTGGCTTCAGATTCTTCTTACTGTAGCTGCCTTGACCCAGCAAAGGGATTTCATAGGCAACAGTTGTCAAAGTGAAGTTTTGCTTTGCTAATCAGGAATTTGAACTAGCTCTGGAATATGATTATGGGCTTTTATTAAGTGTTTTCATATAAGTTTCTCTAAAGTGTTTGTCCTATCTACTTTTTTTCTGAGGAGAAAAGCAACTGTTACTCAGAAGTACTGACTAATGTTTACTTTCTTCACCTCTTGGACACTGTGCATTGAAGCTGGCTTCATAGAGGGGGCTCTCCTTGAAGCCGCAGTAAGCTGTGCAGATGTACTCCATAGGGACGTAGTTTTGAAGCCCAGCACTGTTGTTACGTGCCAGAAGAAAGGTCAGAGCTAGGTTAAGGACTTCATGCTCAGACTTAAATTGTATGATCTTTAGTTTGCTTCTCATTATCTAATAGTAAGGTATTTTGCAATGATGTGCTAACTTGACGTTCATCTCCGAAAACCTACAATCTGTCATAACATTTGAGGTGAATGGTTGGCTGTCTTTCTTCTCTCTGAGAGGTCTATCCTTTGCCAAATTCAAATTTCAGTTATTAGAACACCATGATCAGTTGAAAGACCGTGCAGTGGTGTAAGATATCAGGAAGATCATCCAACAAGCATAACTTATGCTGACATTATATTAAGAACATAACATCTAAATAAAACTCACATCCTGGGAAATTGTAGTACTTGGACTTGCTGAGGCCACCGGGCTTTATTGCACACCAGGTGTGGGAACTCTGCAAAAGTAACAGCAGTATCTCGGTAATTTCTGGCAAAGACTCTGAAATGACTTTATGAATTATTTTTGTGTCATAGTTGTACTTTTCCTATAACATTTTGTAACTTATAGCTTATTTGCTTAAAATTCTAGCCAAAAAAGGGAAACTATTGTATAGATTTCTAAACTAATAGTTTGCAGATGAAAGTACTTTCTAAGCTTTGGTCAACTCTTCATTCTAAAGAAATTACCAATACCTCTGTAAATCTAACTACATTTTTATTGTTGGGAAATACTAATTCAGTAATTTTAGTAAATACACGCTAGAAAGGCACATGGAAATAAGTTGGACGTAACACAGACGTGTATAATACTATTGAAGGAAAAATTTTATTAAAAAATTTCAAAACTCTAGATGGAAGAATTTGTCCTGTGATAACACCTACCTCCTATATTTTTTGTGAAACATGTCTAATGGAAATTATCACATAGTTCCATGACTGTTAGAGTTTGAGCAAGTTACAAATAATTGTAAACAAGTCATTTTCATTTTATTTCACTGAATATAATTTAAGGACTTTTATTTTTATTTATTTATTTATTTATTTATTTGACAGAGAGAGACACAGCGAGAGAGGGAACACAAGCAGGGAGAGTGGGAGAGGGAGAAGCAGGCTTCCCACGGAGCAGGAAGCCCGATGCGGGGCTCGATCCCAGGACCCTGGGATCACGACCTGAGCCGAAGGCAGACGCTTAACGACTGAGCCACCCAGGCGCCCCTAATTTAAGGACTTTTAAAGACCTCGGTCCTGGCTAAATTATTCAGTTCCACCAAACATGGAACTGAATGTATTTAAAATTTTTTTTTTAAGCTTCTTTATTTTTCTTAGTAATTTCTACACCAAACTTGGGGCTTGAACCCACAACCCTGAGCTCAAGAGTTGCATGCTCCTCCAGCTGAGCCAGTCAGGCACCCTGAAATGTATTTTTAAAAATAAGCTTCAGTACTCTTAAATAGACCAGTTAATTGTTTGAAATAATTGCTTTTAAAGAAATCCTACAGTGTGACCCAGTAGTATGCCCTACATTAAGAAAACTATTGTTTTCGTAAAATCAGACTTGTAAATAGGCAAAATTTGAGGCAATTCACAACTATAGAAAGGTTTCTTAAAAAGTTCCCTAAGAGCACACAGTTAAGTCGGCGTGTTTAAGGTGATTCTACCTTCCTCTGGTCAAGTCTCTGTTTTAAGTGATTTCTTCACCAGCTCCTCTTCCCCTCGGATTCACATCAGCCTGCAGATATTTACTCTTTTTTATTTCCTTCACTTACCCTTTACAGAATTTATTAATCCACACGGATTCCGGTAATGAAATCCTTTTATGTGGATGACTCCATTTTTGTCTCTCTTGCCTTGATATGATGTCTTAGCTCTATTTCTTTTTCTCCAACACTCTACTAAACCTTTCCCTTTCAGTGCACTCTGCCTCCAGCCCCTCATCTTTAAACCTCCTCCAACCCAGCATACCCGAAGTTCTCTATTAACTAGACTCAAAATCTGGGTATCTCCTTAGATCATTTCTCCATCTTCTAGTCCACACGATCGGTAGTGTTACAGGTGTATTTATATGGCACATTTATGTAGATGTCTCTAGATCAAGATAGATGCATTTATGTAGTACAGAAGGAGTGTTCCCTTGAGGTCAGGTTTATCCTCCTTGTTCTGGAGATGAGGAAAACTCAGGCCAAGAGAATTAATATTTTTTTTAAAGATTTTATTTATTTATTTGAGAGAGAGAGAATGAGAGACAGAGAGCATGAGAGGGAGGAGGGTCAGAGGGAGAAGCAGACTCCCTGCCGAGCAGGGAGCCCGATGCGGGACTCGATCCCGGGACTCCAGGATCATGACCTGAGCCGAAGGCAGTCGCTTAACCAACTGAGCCACCCAGGCGCCCAGGCCAAGAGAATTAAAGTGACCTGAGCTCATGGCACTTTCTCACCACATGAACCCTGTGGAAGGTAGAAGAATGGTCCTTAGAGATGTCCATATCCCGATCCCTGGAACCCATGAATATATTAGTTACATGGCAAGAGGGTCTTTGCAGAGCTAATTAAGGATCTTCAGATGGGAAGATTATTCTGGATTATTCCAGGTAGGCCCAATGTAATCACAAGGATTCTTACAAGAGTGAGGTGGGAAGATCAGAGTCAGAGATGGAGACATGACCACGGAAGCAGAGGGTCAGTGTCAGAGAGACAGTGAAGGTGTTTCACTGCTGACATGAGAATTGAGGAAGGGCCATGTGCCAAGGAATGCAGGCAGCCTTTGGAAGCTGGAAAGGGCAAGGAAATGGATTCTCCCCCAGAGCCTCCAGAAGGAACGCTGTCTTGCTGACATCTTCACTGTAGCCCATTCGATACTGACTTTGGGCTTCTGACTTGCAGAACTGTAAGATGGTAAAATTATGTCATTCTAAGCCACTGAGTGGTGGTAATTTGTTACAGTAGCAATAGGAAACTCATACAGATACTGACCCCCAAGAAGTGTGAAGAGAAATGGGCACCCACGCAGTCAGGGTAATGGTACAGCAGCAGTGGACCGTTGTGGGGAACCAGGGCTACTGAGGATAATATTTGGAGTCACTTGGCATTGCCAAATTGGAGCCATGTTGAGGATCCTTGGAGAGTGCGTCAAGGACCTCCCCCACCACTATCGCAAACAACTTTCTTTCCTAGGTGGACTCAGGAGGCTGTGACTTACTTGTAAGCAGAGTGTATCAGATCTTCTGTGTTCCTTCTAGAGTTGGGATTAGCCATACCTGCAGGGAGAATACGGAACCTCCCAAACCCCTGCCAAAAGCTACTTTGAGAAATCTTGCTTGCTTTTTTTTTTTTTGACAGAGAGAGAGAGCGTATGCGCATGTGAGTGAGCAGGGGAAGGGCAGACGGTAAGAGAGAGAGAATCTCAAGCAGGCTCCACATTCAGTGTGAAGCCCAACATGGGGCTCGATCTCATGACCCTGAGATCATGACCTGACCCAAAACCAAGAGTTGGTCGCTTAGGGGGCGCCTGGGGGGCTCAGTCGGTTGAGCATCTGACTCTTGGTTTTGGCTCAGGTCATGATCTCAGGGTCATGAGATCGAGCCCAAGAAGTATACTTAGGATTCTTTCCCTCTTCCTCTCCCTCCCCCTCTTCCTCTCCCTCCACTTACACATGTGAGAACACACACACTCTGTCTCTCATAAATAAATAAATGTTTAAAAAGAAAAATAAAAGAGTCAGACACTTAACCAACTGAGCAACTGAGGTACCCGAGAAATCTTGGTTGCTTTTAAACTTTGGTCTCATTTTTGTTGAAACTTATCTCTTGGTAACTAAACAATGTAAAAGAACCTTGTCATTGTATGTCACTGTAGGCCCCCCAACGCCTTTATATAATGAAAGGATGGAGCCTCCCCCCAACTTGGAGTGGCCTCCCAGGTGTCGTCTCAGGGGCTCAACACACTGTCTCTGATATCTGTGTGCCTCTTGAGGCCGATGAGCCCCACCCGCTTTGGGCCCCAGGCCCCAGTGCAGACAGAGGGAGAGCAGAGTGAAACACCCGGACAGAGCACATGTTGGGCATCACAGGAAGAGCAAAACTGCTTGATCTCCTGCAGTCTCTATCTCGCTGGGGACAGAGTTAAGTTCGGTGTAGCCCAGAGAGGGGAGCTGCGTGGCGTTTGGACAGGTCCCAGAATAGTAACTGATGGGGTCTCTGGCGGTTGAGTGCAGAGGTGTGGGATTCAAACCTCAGGGGCTGGGAGAAGGAGAAGGAGAATGAAGTGTCCTGGCTTGAGGCTTCTCCCCAGGAACTGAACTTGAGAACGGAGAGAAGCTCGATCTTCTCGAGTTCTGGGCTTTGGTCAAAAGGTAAATACAGAATGGAGAAAAGGAGAGAATCACTCAGTTATTTTAAGGCTGAAGAAGACCTTGTCTTCCCATTAGATCTCCTAAACAGTCATTCGCCCATTTCTCCTCATTTTCACGATTGCGCATCCCTCACCCTCATAAGGTACTCGTTGAAAGCATGCCATCTTTTTCTCTCCGTTTTAATCTGTTCTTTCAGCCCAAGCTCTGTCCACAGGTCCCTCTTCAAACACCACTTTATTTGTGTTTCTCTCCTGCAGAAAAACATTTAATACTTTCCTGTTGCCCAAAGCATAAAGTCTAAATCACTAAGTCTGGCCTTGACAACTTTCCTGTCTTTCCTCATGTGCCTATTCCAACCTTTGCACCCTTGCTTCACCAGTTTAAATCATCTTCTCTAGCTGGAGCGTTCCATTCATCACCCCTGGCTGACCACTGTACATCCTCACCCTCACGTCCCTCCACCTCCAGCCGTGTTCCTGTTGATGCTCTTACAACCCTATAGACAGAGCATGTGCTGTATGAAGACACGCATAAATATGTGAAATACCTCCTAGACAAAAAAGGGTGGCGTGGAGGGGAAACCCTTATTTTTGGGAAAGCTTGATTAAATCCTTACCCTGTGTTATTTTACAATCCAATTGGAAGAGAACTGGAAAAATAAGAAGGTATCACTAAGGGACTTTTTAATGTAATTGGGCAAGTCTCTTAAGTAAGATGAAACCTAGTAACACTTGTCTGACTAAAAGTCCATCTACAAGTTGTGATGTGTATTTCCAGGTATTTCAAGGATTTATCCACAGTGGGACACAGAAAGTTTAATTTTAGAGAGCATAAGCATGCGGACATCACTCAGGGTGCTTATTGCTTATAAATTTGGTTAAGACATGTCCTCTTGGGTGCCTGGGTGGCTCAGATGGTTAAGTGTTTGCCTTCGGCTCAGGTCATGATCCCAGAGTCCTGGGATTGAGTCCCGCATCGGGCTCCCTGCTCCGCGGGAAGTCTTCTTCTCCCTCTGCCTCTCTCTCTCTCTCTCTCTCTCATGAATAAATTAAAAAAAAAAAAAGAAAAGAAAAGACATGTCCTCTTGGTGATCAGATATTTAAACCATGACAGCATTGATTGGAAATACTGGTACTATAGTGCTTTCCAATGTCAGATGAAGCTCTGAATAATAATAACAGGACAATCAGGTAAAACTCATACTACTTAAATTGAATGGGGAGATAAGGTGACTAAATATAGATCTGATATGTTCCACTATTTTGGACCCTTAATTTTATGTAAAACATGTAAACACGTACTCAAATATGGAAACTGGCAAGATTTTTGGATTTGTGGGAAGTAGCAAGTGGCATGGGAAAAGCTGGCTTAGGGAAAGATACCTTTGAAGTGAGTGTTGAGTTTATAAAAGATTAGTTTCATCATTCTATTTGTTTTGATTTAAGCTGTACCTCACAGGGACAAAGAAATGTGAGTTTAATGAGGAAAGTTAATTATTTCCATGTCAGGTGAGCATTTCATTTGCTTCACTTACTTTTTTTGAGCTCAGAATTTGAGTGGAAAAATTACTGAATTTGTATTGAGGGAAAGATTGCTAATGTAAATTTTTTTTTGAAGGTTTTTGTTTTATTTGGAGAGAGAGTGCAAGCAGGGAGGGACAGAGGGAGAGGGAGGGAGAGAATCCCAAGCAGGCTCCACGCTGACCATGGAGCTGGATGTAGGGCTCGATCTCATGACCCTGAGATCAGGACCTGATCAAGATCGGACACTCAACTGACTGAGCCATCCAGGCACCCCTCTAATGTAATTTTTAATGTAATTTTGACGAGGTGAACTAAAGACACTGAACCCACTTTGGTTCAAGCTGTGACTTCTGATTTTTAAAAATTATTTTATTCTATTATTTTTAAAGATTTTATTGATTTATTTGAGAGAGAGAGCACGTGCACAAGCTCAAGGGGGGCGGGGAGGGGCAGAGGCAGAGGGGGAAGCGGCCGGGAGCCTGATGTGGGGCTCAATCCCAGGACCCTGGGATCATGATCCGAGCCGAAGGTAGACGTTTAACTGACTGAGCCACACTGGTACCCCCAAGACCTTTTGATTTTAAAACAGTAATAGCACAGCCTCAGTGGATGAGGTGCTCGCTCCTCCTTCTTACCCTGGTAGTACCTGAGTATGGTGGTGGTGTGCGTCCTTTGCACCCCAGTCCATTTTGGAGGCTCTGGGGAAGACTTTGTTTCCAAACTGATTCAAGTTATAGTCAGAATTCAGTCCCTTGCAGATAGATAGAAGGCTGAGGTTCCTCTTTCTTTGCTGGCTGTCAGCCTGGAGCCTTTCTTTGCTCCTTAAGGCCACCTGCATTCTGTCACCTTGCCCCTTCCATGGCTAAGCCAGCAGCAGCACCTGGAGACCTTTTCACATCTCACCCCTCTCAGACTTCTCCTGCTGCTGCATCTCTCTGACCGCAGCCAGAGAGACTTCTCTGCTTTTAAAAGGGCCAGTGTGATTAGGTTGAACCCTTCAGATAATCCAGGAAAGTCTCCCTATCATAAAGTCTATAACCTTAATCACCCCTACAATCCTTTTGCCATTTAACATGACATATTCACAAGTTCCAGGGGTGAAGGTATAGACATCTTCCGGGGGCTCCTTCTGCCTGCCACAGCCATAATGTGGACAATGGGTCAGTGGGCAGAGAGGATAGGGAGGTCAGTGAGAATGGGAAGGCGGACGGAGGAATGTCTTCTCTTGGCAAGTTCCAGGGAGGGCTCTGGACAAGTATCTCCTCTGTCCTTTGCTGTCCTGAGACCTTACAAATCCAACACAGTCTCGTATGCAAGGAGATCCTTGGACAGCTAGCTTATGGGATACCAAATGCTGTGCTTCAAGTAGTCCCGAGTTTTTGTAGTTTGAGACTGAATTCAATGAATGGTAAATATTTATGGTATCTGTATTATATCTAATGTTAAGTCAGTGTGATAGTGGCAGGCACTCTCTGCTTCATTCACAGAGACATGAAAAGTACTAATAATGATGAGCTAACATGCATGGGGTGCTCATTACCTGCCAGACATGATGCTACGTACCTGGATGGATTATCTTCCTTAATCTTCATGTCTCTCCTGTGAGGTGTAAATATCAGTCTCATTTCATAGAAAAATGAGATAGTGAGATGCAAAGAAGTTAAACTGTTTGCCCCAAATCCCACAGTAAGTGGCAGAGTCCCGTGTGACACGAGGCAGCCTGCCCTGCATCCTCAGGTGGTGCTGCTATCATGAGATTTGGAGGATTACATCCTAACTTCACACAGTTTTGATCCTATGGCATTTTACCAGTATAAATAAAGGGCTTTTAATGGGCCTGGTCGTTTTTATGGAGAAAGACAAATCTACTCCCTTGTGTGGTCCCTGTTTGCTTTTGAACCATGGAAAGCAACCTTGAACGGTTATTTGCTGAACAGCTCCTGAGAGCCAACCTCCTTGCCTCGTGTTGTGTGGGGTCCAGATGCACAGAAGTGATAAGAAGCTCCCCCAAGTAACTCTTGAGCTCTTGAGGGAGGTCCTGTCGAGCAGGGTGGGATTTGGGGTTACACTCAGCTGGGCTTGGGGGAATCTTCTGGCCTGTGTTCAGAGCCCGTTAGTATTTGGCAGACAGTTTATATAACAAGAGAAACTTGTTAGGACCCAACAATTGGAGAGTTGGCAGTAGGGAAGGATGTGGTTATTTGTAAAACAGTCCTTCAGGTATGTTTGGATCCGTAGAGCATAATGTTCTTATGGCATCAAGCAAGGGCTTTATTCACTCTGAAGGAAGAGTGAAATACCGGTATTTATTTGGTGTTTGAATTTACTTGCAGAAGTTTAATCTTTCTCACTCTTAAAAAAAAAAACCAAAACTATCTTCGTTCTTCTTTGCTTATACAATGATCCTGAAAATAAATTTTTAAATGATGCTATTATGGGACTATAACAGATTTTTTCCAGTTTATTTTATGAAAATGTTTAGCCATACAAAAAAATGGAAAGAATTTTACAGTGAATACCCATACTCACCACTTAGATTCTACAGTTACCATTTTACTATACTTGCTTTATTATCTATTAGTCCATCCATTTATCCATCTTATTCTTTGATGGATTTTTAAGGTTTTTTTTTTTTTTTTAAGATTTTATTTACTTGACAGAGAGAACAAGTAGGCAGAGAGGCAGGCAGAGGGAGAGGGAGAAGCAGGCTCCCCGCTGAGCAGGGAGCCCGATGCGGAGCTCAATCCCAGGACCCTGGGATCAAGACCTGAGCCGAAGGCAGCCGCTTAACCGGCTGAGCCACCCAGGTGCCCCTCTTTGATGGATTTTTAAAGTATGTTTCAAATATCAGTGCCCTCTCCTCCAAATACAGCAGCATGCATATCATTAATTAGTATTCAATATTAGATTTTTTCCAAAGGAGAATTTACATACAAGGAAATACACCATTCTTAAGTGTTGACATATGCATATACCTGTGCAAATGCAAATCCCATCATGATACACAATATTACCATCATTTCAGAAAGTTCGTACATGCCCCTCCAATAAATCTCTGCCTCTACCTCTTAGGGGCAACCACGATTCGGATTTTTTCCACTATAGATACTTTCTTGCCTGTTGTAGAACTTCACATAAGTGGAATTCCTACGGTATGTACACTGGGTTGTTTGCCGTAACTTTTTTTTGAGATCCATCCATTTGTTGCTTGTATCAATAGATTGCTGAACAGTAGTCCACTGGGTGAATATCTTACAGTTTATCCATTCTCCTGTTGATAGACACACAGGTTATTTCTGGTTTTTGGCTATTGTAAATATAGCTGCTCTGAACATTTTTATACAGTTCTTTGTGCATATTTTCACTGCTCTTGCGAAAAAAAACAACTACTGGGTTATAGGGTAGGTGAATGTTTCTAGTTTCACAAGAAACTGCTAGACCTTTTCCCAAATTGGTTGTATTTTTCTATATTCCCACCAAAAATATGGGAGAATTTCTATTGCTCCACATTCTCACCATCATTTGGTGGTGTTATTTAATTTTAACCATTTTTGGTGGGCAGATTTGTATATAGTAGATAGATCAATAGATGAACAATCCAGTGCATACATTTCATTTTCCAGCTATAATTGGCTTTAGTTTTTGAAGAGTGTTATAGCACTTTTAGAAATCAAAATTGAGGTTTCACCATTATGTTTATTTTCAACAATGTTTTTATGCAGACTTTTATTTTTCTTTGATAATTTATGCAAGTCTATCACATGACCAGATTATCTCCTCACTGAAAATCCCATCTGATCATGTAGAACCACTTTATCACATACCTGCCAGATAAGCCATGTCCATGCATGTGGAATATGTGTGTATGTCAGGGTAGAGAAAGAATAAGAGAGAAAAAATAAAAGTAACCCTTCCAGAGTCTCATATTTGCATACTGCTGAGGTTATGTAGGTTATATAGGACTAGGGGTTACATGGGACTGTTTCAATGCTTGTTCTCTTTATTTTTTTTAAGATGTTTATTTATCAGAGAGGTTTCGATGCTTGTTCTCTTTATTTTTTTAAGAATTTATTTATTTATTTATTTATTTATTTATTTATTTATTTATTTATTTATTTATTTATTTAAGAGGGAAAGAGAGAGAGTGTGTGCACAGAGGGAGGAGCAGAGGGAGAGAGACAAGCCAACTCCACGCAGCAGAGATCATGACCTGAGCCAAAATTGACGCTAACCAACTGAGCCACCCAGGGAACGGGATGCTTGTTCTCTTTAAAGGAAACCTAACGGTTACATGTTAGTTGCAAGGTGTAAGAACTGATACACGCAAACAAATGCCAGGAGCTCTTAATGACCAGGCAGCTTCTAGAAGTTACTCTGTCATTAACCCTTTTGAGTCGATAGTGGATTCAGTCAATTCGTCAAAGTATTCTAATAGCCTCTTTTTAAAAAGTTAAGATAATAAAGTTCTAAACATCGATTCACGGAAGTCAGAAACTTTCAGTCAGAGTTGAGCATACCAAAAGATCTATTGGAAAAGAAAAATGGAATTCCTTGAGATTTAAAAAACTCCCCTAACAATTGGGTAAATCTTTTGGAAATTTAGACAAACTATGGTGGTTTCCTTATTTCCTTTGCTTGTGCCATTAACCTATTACAGATACACATTTGACGTTTCAAATGCACGTGCATGCTCACGTGCAGATTTTGTGGGACCGGGCTGTTCCCAGAGATCCATGTCTGGGATTAGGGAACAAGTGGGTGTTTAAGTCAGGTCCTCTATTTCTCAGTTCGATTTCTTCCCCATGTGGCCTCTCCTAACTTTTATTGTTTCTGAGCTGCCTGCCTTTTAGAAACTGTATCCAAGCAAAGAACAGCGACACCTGTGGGCAGTTAGTGCTGGTCCTTCCCCCCAGCCCTTTGTCTGGTTCTTTGGGTTTCCACCCAGACAGATAGAATTAGTGGCATAAATAGGCCTTCTGTTGTTTAAATTAAAATAGAGATTTCATAAAAGGAGAAGGTTCCCGCCCCCGAACTTAGAAACATTTTCTTGCTTCTGTACTCATGAGATTCCTGAATATGGAACCTCAGAGCCCTACGATTATTCAGTGTTTAATGTGATAGAAAATCATTCTCTGGGAACTGCTGGCCCTTCTATTATCGTGTCTGTATTTTTGATAGTAAGGGAATCTGTGGTCATTCCAAGTTAGGAAAACAGAATAGCATTAGATAAATGCAAGTCTCTTATGGCAAGTACCCTAATACAGAAGGGCAGTATCTACTTTGGGATGGCATAAAAGAAGTTACTTCTGTTTAATGTCATTTGTATTAAAATATCCCCCATCTAATGGGAGGATGGAGGTAAGTGACTTTTAGATGTCTCCTTTAGAACAAGGTTTTTCCATTTTTGCTTGGCTGATTGATCTCTGTCTTTGTTACCTACCATCTGCTGTCCATGTTTTTGAATGTGTGATCAAGCATATGGGAAAGGAATAGAAAAGTTAATGCATTCAACTGGTGAGGGTGGAGGACATGGTGCCTGCAGTCTGGTCAAGTTTACAGCCCATCTGCTGGAGCACAGGGGGCCCTTTTAAAATGTAGCTTTGCTCTCCAGGCTCTAAGTGCAGAGCCCCCTCAGTCCACAGCTTGTCCAAATGGTACCAGTATGACGGCTGCAAAATTAAGTCTGTCCTTCCTAAACTATTTCACTTGGCACACAGGGCATATACTCGGTGCACAGTTTTGTGGGCACGTTTTTTCCTTTACTATAAACTTAAAGACTGCCTAGTGAAATTAAACTTAAAAAGCGATGCTTTTATTTAGCTCACTCACCTCTTGGCAGCACAAACTGTTGAAATGGCCTTTAATGCACACTTTGTGTTTTGATTCTTGTGCTGTAACTTAGGTTTTTAGTTGGAGATAAAATTGATAAAAGGTTCCTATTGTGCACTTTCTCTGCTACTGTTTGAAATAGTTTGTTTTTTTGTTTTGTTTTGTTTTGTTTTACCATCTTGAACCTCATTTGCCTTTTCAAATTTAAAAATAAAATCATTGCCTATAATGATGTTTCTTTCAGTGTCTTGATGGAAATCTTTTAGATGTTACATTAAATATTAAACTTAGGCATTCTAAATCAATACATGTTAAAGTACTACATAAATGCTAAGTAAACAAGAGAAAGGAGTTCTAGCTTTCAGACTGGGATATTTTTTATGTGCACTAATTAGATAACATTTTGTTAATTAGATGGGGCTATTCCCTGCTCATATCTTCCCATTTCTAAATTCAGAATCCTTAAGGAGACATTTACATGAGACAATGGCCTGGCAAGATTTGAAGTTTGATACTTCTTAACCTTCTTTTCCTTTTAGCTGCTTCATGCTGATGAGCCATTCTTCATCCATCCATCCATCTACCCATCCATCCATCCACCCACCCATCTATCCATTCGTCCATCCATCCATCTACCCATCCATCCATCCATCCATCCATCCACCCTCCAGCCAGCCAGCCAGCCATCCATCCACCCTCCAGCCAGCCAGCCAGCCATACACACAACAAAGAGTCTCTGCTTTCCTTACCTTTCATCACTGAAATGTTGATAATAATAATTTCTTAAATTATAGATTTTTAAGTGCTTTCAGGTCTACTATCTGTTTTACTCATAATTCTGAGAGGTATTCAGGGAAGAGATTATTCTTTGTTTTACATGGGGGAAGGGGGAGTGTGGCTTGAAGTCATGGGCTGGTACAGCATGGAGATGTAATCCCACATACATGCTTCTCGTCTCTCAGAGTGTCTCTCTCAGTTGCTTTAGATACACTCACTGATTCAGTCGGGATTTCCACACAGGGATTCTCCAGTCTGAGCCACCCCCATTCCTGGGCAGTAGACATGCTACCCACCAAGCCTAGTTCATATGTTTATAATGAAAATAGGCATTATCAGTCACTTCTTATGGCTCCAAGCTCTGGGGATCCAAAGATAATCAGGACCCAGCCCCTGCTTTTCAGGTACTCAAGCTCCCGTGGGAGAAGTACAGAGAAACAAAAAGCACTATAGGTGGGAGCAAAGCATCTAGGGGTGCAGAGGAAGGAATAACTAACTGGGCAGTCGGGGAGGCTTCCCAGGGAAGTGGCTTGTGAGCTGGGGTTTTAAGGCCAAGAATCATGTGGAGGAGTAGACCAAGGCGCTCCCTGGGCCACACCACCATCCATGTGAACTGTAGCTTTTTTGTCGTTTATAGAGCATTTGAAAAAGAGCTCCCTCTGCCCCAAATAATCCGTGGAGTGGCTGAGCTTCCTCGTAAACTCGTGTCTCATACTTACTCCAGGGGTATAATGAGTCATGGGTATTATTCTGAGTCTGGGAACCAGTTGCCCTGTCTCATCTATCTTCCTCACCTAGATTGTTACACATCCCCTTTTCCTGTTGGTCCTGGTTGGTGGGTTAATCTTCAACCAGATATTCCAGCATCAAAGGGTCTGGTTTTGCCAGTATTACTTGCCTCAACCCTAGCCTCTGCTAATCTCATGGAATTTATTGAGGACACAATTAGTTGTCTTTGTTACTGATCTCCATCACTTTCTTTCTTCACTCTTGTCCTGCTTTCAGTGGAGTTAATGGAAAGTACCCACACCACAGCAGCCAAAAGGGTACAGAAAGTTCAACCTCTTCAAAGTCATCTTCAGCAGCGGAAGAATAAAGACTTTGAAAATTGTTGAAAATCACCACTTACACCCAGATCTTACTTAGTTTATATAAGGTTATTGACTGTGCACTGCTTATCTTTCCAAGCACTAAAAATGTGTGAGGTAAGGAAGGTGATGCTAATTATTTAGTGATGGGGTGGCAGTGATCTAGTGCCCAGCGATGACCCCTCCAGTGGTCCTCATGGACGCTATGGTAGAGGCATCTCCGTGTGGGCAGAGGCTTCTTGACAATCAGGAATGGCTGGGAGGTTCATTGAATTCTCTTGCTTTTGCAAGAATTGAAAGGGAAGGGGCAGAGTGTGGTAGGTAGAGCCTACAGTTTGAGTGCTACTCATTTATTTACTCTCTCACTCATGGATATTTATTAAACCCATCCTATTATTTGTCAGGCAGTATAAAATAGACGAGTGATCCCCACTCTTTCAGTTTATAGCTTAGTGGATGCAGTTAACTCTTCAGTTCATGGTGCTGCCATTCCAGGTGGAAACGTGTACTTAGGCATGTTGTAAAACACCTGTGTTTAGCACGGACCATGTGCGTATGGACTTGTTCTATACTTTATACTGCACCAGCCCTGCCTCCTTCTGGGTGGTTCTAATTACATATCATTTTTCTAGGTAATGCTCTAAGTGACTTCCTAGCTTGATATGAAGCACTGGTTTGCTAATAAGCCAATTGCAATTGTCACAAAAGAGAAGAGAAAAGGAAAAATTACATAATCATACCTAAAATTGAACTTGAGAAATAGTTTCCATTTCCTCCTACCCTATTACCGTATATAATTTAAAGTTGACATTGCTTTAGATGGTAGCATGAAGCCAAACCGCTTTGGAAAATGAAGGCTAATGGACAAAGAAAAGGAAAACAGCTCTTTTACTTAGAGCAAAGTTTAAATAAAACTGAAAAACATTATAAGATGAAATATAATTAATGAAAGGAGTACTTAATAACTTTCTGAGGCTCCTTGCTTGGTCTCCATGTTCCCTGTGGGTATGGGGTGAAAATACAGAAAGCCAGCCAATCTTGCTCTTCTAACCACTGCTTCCCAGACTTTGAAGCAGATATGAATCACTTGCTGGTCTTGTTAAATGCAAAACTGGGTCAGTGGATCTGGTGGGGCCCCTAAGATGCTGGAACTCTTACCATGCTGCTGGTCACTGGACCACACTTGAACTAGTGAGGCTGTTCACAGCACATCCTATCCTAATGTTTATTTTTTTTTTTTTTAAAGATTTTATTTGTCAGAGAGAGACAGCAAGAGGGGACACAAGCAGGGGGAGTGCGAAAGGGAGAGGGGGAAGCAGGCTTCCTGCTGAGCAGGGAGCCTGGTGCGGGGCTCGATCCCAGGACCCCGGGATCATGGCCTGAGCCGAAGGCAGACGCTTAACAACTGAGCCACCCAGGCGCCCCTTCTATCCTAATGTTTAAAGACAGAGGCAGATCCATTGAATCTGGCTGCTACTTCCTTAGATTTTTAACTCCGCAGTTTAAGAAAACTAGAAAATTTATTCTTACCTTATTCAAAGCCTAGCTTCAAGAGAGATAGCTAATTTAGTATATTCAAGTGTTGTGGAACCCAAATGACTTGGAAGGGATTGCACGTCTTTTTCAAGGTAAGAATTCCCACTTGGTTACTTCATTCATATAATTAAAATGTTCATTTATTACGTACTTCCTATGTACATGATAAAAAGCCTGCATAGCTCCTAGTGACTTTTGGTTTGGGGATCTTATGGTCTGCCTATCGCCGGTTAGAGGTGAGCTACCTCTAGTCATGCTGCCTATATTTTTGACCCAATAAAACTTATTTCAAGGGAGCAACAGAAGTACGGATACTGTCCTGGTTCTAGTGTATACTTGGTATTGAACTACCTTTTCATACTTTCTTTTTAAATGGAGTGTGGCTGTTATAAATTGTAAATCAAGCTTGTACATTGTTATCAGTTTTATGTTAGTAGGATCTTTAGTTTTGGGCAGATGGTATCT
The DNA here is from genome assembly GCF_002201575.2 of Neomonachus schauinslandi. NCBI lineage: Eukaryota > Metazoa > Chordata > Mammalia > Carnivora > Phocidae > Neomonachus > Neomonachus schauinslandi. The sequence goes on from NC_058407.1 coordinate 123,542,020, forward strand.
TGAAGAAGTCATTTATTGCCTGCTGTTTGGGCTTGTTTAAATAAATAATGGTTGACTCTTGTTACTCGGATGTAGAGTCCCTGATTTTTTTCCCGTCATTTTTTTTTTTTTAAGAAGTAACACCTAGCTAGACCTGTGGGTCGCTGTGTTCAGAAGCCGTGGCTTTTGCCCGGCTTGATACCAGCAGCAGGCCGTGCACCCACCCCAGCTGCCTTTGCTTGCTCGTCCCCCTGTGGAAGGCGGTGCAGGCACTGTGGAGGCAACGGAGTAAGTGGCCTTTTTGTAATTTATCTCCCCGGGGATTCTTGGCTGCCTGCAGAGTCCCAGGAGGCCTTGGGGGGGTGGGGGATGGTAAAATGATGATCTTTGTGAGCGCTGGTCTTTCCAGATCACGGGGTTTTTATTGCTGTTTTGTGTTTTTGAATGAGTGAAGTAAAGTTGAGAGCCAGAGTCCCTTTCCTCTTGAACTGTTCATTTCCTTGTCTCCGGGAGCAGTACCACCTGCCAGGTAAGAGCCAGGGTGCTCAGGAGTCAGCTGGAGACCCAGCTGGACCCCGCATGTTGGTACCGCAGGGAGTCAGGTTCATGGAGGGGGGGAGGTGGGAGAGGTTGAGGAAAGGCACCCCTAGCCCCAGCACATCGCATCCCAGCTTTCCGTCCGGAGCGGTGTCGTCAGCATGCCCCAGCCTGTGGCTCCCTCTGTGTATTTTCTGTAGATCTGGAGGCCGCTCCCACCATAAGGACATACCTGTGAAAACCCCCTTCCCCCAGCTCCAGAGCCCCCTCAGCTGTTCATTTCTCCCATTCCACTGCCAGAAAAGCCGCTGTCTACACTCAGTCTCTCCACTTGCTCACCCCCAGACTCACCCCGTAACGCTCTGCCGTCCATCCCCTGTCCCTACCACTCACAGCCAGCTCTCATTTCCCAGTCCACTCTCCTTTGACACCGGTCCTGACATCTCCATGACTTGCTGTCCCCGCTCCCATGGCAGTAGCATCTCCCGGCTTCTCTCCTGCTAGGGCTGCTCTTTCTTCGTCCCCTTGGGTCCCTCCTTCACTCCGCTTCCCCTTAAGAACTGTGATCTAGGGTTCCATCCCTGAACCCCTCAGAGCATCCGCTCTACACTGGGGCCTGTGTCCATCTGTCATTGGATGCACCCCCAGAGCTCCTCCCGCCCACCCACCACCTGGGTTTTGGTTGTGGGATGTCTTCATTCGCGGGAGTCCAGCATGCTCCCTTTGCGGAGCCTTCATACCCACCTTACTCCTCTTGCCTGAGTGCTTTGGCCTGACCAACTCCTCTTCACTCTTCTAGAGCATCAGGTGTCATCCCCTTCAGGAGCTGTCCCTCCCCGAGGCTGTGTGCATAGCTTTGCTGTCTAGTCTACAAATTTTTACTGAATGCTTCAGTATTCTGGGCACTGTTCTAGGTGCTGAGGGCGCAGCAGAAAACTCTTGCCGCCCTGCGTGGGGCAGTTGTGTGTACACTTCAGTAATCCATCTGCCTCTCCTCATCTGGTCCTTGGTCTGTGTTTGCTGAAAGAGCAAATCCGGTTACGCCAATTTTCTTCTCTCCTCTTTCTACCGTGTCTTTCCTCCATCTCTCTCAGGAGCAAAAACAGGAAATAGAACTTCATAATTACAAGATTAGCCAGATAAAATTTCATCACTGTTTCTGGTTTCTTTACACAGTTTGTTAAACTTTCGTGTGTGAGTGTGGTACAGAGGGTGAGTTGAATGCTTCCTTTGTTTGATAAATTTGCTCAGCTGCAGCCAACAACAAAAGTTTCTCTTCTGTTGTGTCCTTTGTTCAGAGCTGAAGAACTTGGTTCTTTGAAAAGTCACTGAGAGAGAGGGATATTCAGCTTATATCTTATTCTAGATTGCCCCTGTGCCTATGACCACCAAAGCATTTTGCAGGGGAATAGACACAGGGTTTTCAAATGTTTATATCTTGTAATACCGTCATCCCTTCCTCCCAAAACAGAGTGACACAAAGCAAGAAAGCCAGACCATTTATTCTGGGGCCATTACCAGCGGAATTGCCAGATAAAATATGGGACACTCAGCTAAGTGGCATTTCGGACAAACAGTAACTTTGTAGTATAAGTACGCCCAAATATTGCATGCGACATGATTACACTAACAGTTATTTGTTGCTCATCTGAAATTCAAGCGTAACTGGACAATCCTGCATTTTTATTGACTAAGTCTGGAAACCCTTATCACTGGCAGAAGGCAGTTGTTGGGATTAGCCATTTTTAGCTCTCATTTCAGTCATGGTGATTTTCAGAGGAGCGTCTCAGTATTTGGTGAAGGCCGCAGCCTTTGCCAACTTTAATCTCAGCGCCACTTCTGGAACACTCCTCAACCCTAATTAAGCTGGAGGAACAGTGAGAAGACGACTTCCTCCTTCATTACACTTCCTTCAACCTGGAGGCGTGACACCAGGCGTTAAAATGTTGTTTGGTGGGAAAGGTGAGATCACAAATGTCAACCCAGTCTTCCATCCTTGAGGCTCCTTGCCTGCTCCAGGAGTGGAAATTGTCTGATACGTAAATATATTCAGTTTAGCAGTAATTTATTAAATACTCATTTGAAAGGCAGAGTGGGAGAACCCATGTCCACCTTCAAGATGCTCACAGTCTTGGAAGAAACAAAAGCACTCCCAGGGGGGCTCCACCTTGGGTGGACATTGTAATTACCCAGGAGCATTACCAGGACTCACCCCAGAGATTTGAGTCTGAGGTCTAGTGAGGCCTGAATATGGGGAGTTTTTCCAAAAGCCCTCTTTCTGATTCTGGTATCAGCCATGCTGAGTTTCAGCATTCTGTGTTGTCTGGAAATATTCTCTGAGTACCTATGTGGAGATAAGTGACAGAACCTTTGCTTATGGAGTAAACACAGGGCAGGTTTCATTCTGGGCCATGACTCTAGGGCGAGGCTTCCAAGTGGCCCAAATGATCAGAAACCCATGCGTGTACTAACCACGTTCTAAAAATCATGTATAAATGGGACTGGAGAGGGTCAGACTTGGCACACTGGAGTGTCTCAGATTGGAGTTAAAAGTTTATGGGAGCTGTATTCATGCTTATTTTCCATTTGTCATCAGTCCTTCATTCTGTGCAGTTTGCTGTGTAATTGGAGGGGCCTTAACCTGGGGTGGTTAAGGTGATGAATGTGAAGCCGAGTGTAATTGCATTCCAGCACTGACTGATACAGGCTTGTGGCAGGGACCCTCGCTGAAGGTCGCACAACAAATGGAGGAGCCAGGCACCTTTTCCAATCACGATGCCTCCTAATTAGGTTAACAAACTTATCCTATTGCTAAAAGTCTTGAGGGGCGGCTCCCAGGAAGAAGTGGGCTGATTTGGTCAGCAGCTTGCCTGTGACTTACACCCCACATCAGAGTGTCCTTGAGGACCTCCTCCATGTGAGCCCTGGGGTGCTCATTAAATATGCGGAGCCTGGGCCCAGCCTCACAGCTGGGGGATTGGGATCTCTGGGGGTGGGCCTGCAAACCCGGAAAATAACTCTTGTGGTCCTGATGCTGACATCACGGGCTTAGTCCGAGCAGCATTTTGGCCACAGCTGGCCATTGTTTTTATTATTATTATTATTATTATTATTATTATTAATAATGTGGACCTCCCTCTGTTTGGGGCGGTGGTGTCTGACTCTTTGCCTTTGCAGAAGGCTCCTTTTTCCTCTGTGCTGTGCCTGAGGATCTCACGGTCATCCTCAGAAGTACAGGTGGATCCGGGGCGGTCTCCAGCTCCTTGGAGTAGCTGACAACTTGCCCACATTTTGTCTTTCTGCCATGTGGCCTTGGACTCACTTGTCCCCCTTTGATTCTTTCTTCCTATTGCTTTGAAGGCAGATTGAATTTTTTTTTCTTTTTCACTATGAGCAGAGTCTTCCACATCTAGCTCACAAGTAATTCCATGTATTTAACATAGATCTTCATTAATGTACAGTAGAGCTAAAAATAAGATGGTGGTGGGGCGCCTGGGTGGCTCAGTCAGTTAAGCGGCTGCCTTCAGCTCAGGTCATGATCCCAGGGTCCTGGTATCGAGCCCTGCATCGGGCTCCCTGCTCGGCGGGAAGCCTGCTTCTCCCTCTCCCTCTGTCTGCCGCTCTGCCTACTTGTGCTCTCTCTCTCTCTGTTAAATAAATAAAAATCTAAAAAAAAAAAAAATAGGATGGTGGCTGTTAACAGCAATTGAAAAAAATAAGGAAAGTATTAAAGTTTTTAAAATGTATCTTGTAAAGCCTCTTTACTTTTTGCTAATTTGGATTTTGTAGTGACTTGGAGAGTGGCTTCAGTCAGCTGAAAACAGAACATCTTACACAAATTAGGTGTGCAGACCAGCAGTTCTCAAATAGGACTTTTCGTGAGCTAAACAGAGGTGTTCTGATACCAAAAATGGAATATTTGGGACTTTTCCAGATTGTACTAGAAAATATTATAGTTTAAAATTTTTCTAGTCCGTGCTGCTTATCTCAGTTAGAACCTTTTATAAGATGAATTCTGTCTTAGCCCGAATTGTAAACTTCAGGTTTGATGCACCTAGAAATCTGTGCAGATTATCTGCTACTGCATCTAGGTGTCCTGCCACCCGAGGAGTTTGTCATCTACTGGCATAGACAAGACTGCAAATGTAAAAGCACTAGACTCTATTTTCGAGTGACTTCACTTACATTGAAAATGCTGATAAGTGGTTACAAATTAGATGCACCCCCACCCCTTCCCCATCTCATGCTCTTGCTTGTTACTCTGGCCCCGTTTTATCAGCTGTCATCTCCTCGAAAGACTTCTCTGTAGGGTCACTTAGCACTTTGTACAGCCGCCATCATGTCACCTGCCGCGTTTCATACATAGGTGCCCCTCACTGCTCCATTCCCACTACCGGGATATACTCACTCCCAAGACCTGCAGAAATGTTTATCCTCAACTGACTGTCCTGTTTACTGCATGTGCCACCACGGACACAAGTCTGTGCAAGAGGCCGTAGAGTGAGTGGTAGGTCCTCCCTGTTCTCGGGATGGGACATCGACTCCGAGTGTTCGCGAGCATTGTGTGTGGGATTTCCTGGTTGCCCGAATGCTGGGGTCGAGGACGAAGGCAAGGAAGGGCACGGACATGGGCGGCGGGGTGTTTGGCTTGGTGGGCTCAGGAGCCCAAAGTTCTGCAACACGTAGGACTTTGTGATGTTCTTGTGGCAGCAGGTTCACTATTGTGGGCCCTGAGTCTGGTGTGTGAAGGGGGTCCTGTCGCTCTGAGGGAGGCCAGCAGTTCGCCTGTGTGCCCATCAGTGGTCTCTGTCCTTCCTGGCCTCTGCATGTGCACAAATAACAAGATCCCTTCCTGCCTCTTCCTAAAAATTAACTGAGTAGCCGGGAGTCCATACTGATACAAACAAGCGATGAGTGAGTGAGTGAGTGAGTGGAGAAGAGACAAATCCCCTCTGCAGAAGGATCCCGGATAACTGACGTCGATATTCTGCCGTCAAGGGCAGGTAACAAAACCTCCAGCCCCTCGAGTGTGGGTCACACATAGTGAACTTCTTTCGAAGAGGGTAGTGTGGAAAAGGGGGCGTAACTCTACAGTGGAGAAACTTGACAAACAGGCAGGTGATAAAGGTTAACATCAGTAGCAATAAGCCATGTTGATAATAAGTCCCCTTGCCCCGATGTGTCGAGAATGCCAATTTACCTCTGGGGTCTTCCTCCCCAAACCCTTAACCCCAGTCCAACCATGAGAAAAACATCTGACAAACCCAAATTGAGGGACATTTTACAGAACACCTACCAGGGGCGCCTGGGTGGCTCAGTCGTTAAGCATCTGCCTTCGGCTCAGGTCATGATCACGGGGTCCTGGGATCGAGCCCCGAATTGGGCTCCCTGCTCAGCGGGAAGCCTGCTTCTCCCTCTCGCACTCCCCCTGCTTGTGTTCCCTCTCTCTCTGTGTCTCTCTCTGTCAAATAAATAAATGAAATCTTTAAAAAAAAAAAAAAAAAAGATACAGAACACCTACCAGTAGTCCTCAAAACTGTCCAGGTCACTGAGAACTAGGGAAGTCACAGCCAAGAGGAGTCCGAGGAGACCTGACCATTAAATGTCATGTGGTACCTGGATGCAAGCCTAGGTCAGGAGAAGGACATTAGGGGAAACTAAGGGATCTGAATAAAGTATGGGCTGTGGTTCATTAATTGTAACAAGTGTACCATTCTAATATAAGATGTTAATAATCGGGGAAACGGGGTAAAAGGTATGTAAGAATATATGTACTGTCTTTGCAATTTTTCTGTAAGTCTAAAACTGTTCAAGAATCAAAAGTGTCTTAAAAAATAAAATAACCCCCAAGGAGGAAGGTATCTGTTGGTGCTGGAGATGGAAGTGAAGGGGTTTTAGAAGGTGATGCTTATTAGCTAAAAATACACGTTTTATGGGAGAAAATAGATGCCATAATTGAATTTAGGGACCATTAATACTAGCAGAATATACCCCTCATAGATGTCATCAGTCTCTTCGGCTCTGATTCCAGGTAAAATGTATAAAATAGTAGGTCTCTGTTGTGAATTTATTTATTTACGGGCATTAACAAGTATAATAAAGGCCAAAAATGTCCAAACAGACCATGCGCCATGAGAACAGAAGCAGAACCATCATTAATGACTTTGCTAATTGCTCTTTATTAGTTGGCATTCATTCTGTAGTCTGACATTACATCACAAATATTACTAATTTTTATACCTATTGGGAAAGAGCCTGCAAAATAGCGACTTTCCTCCTCAGCTGTTCCAGGCCTCAATCAGAACAAGGCGAAATTCAGCTGGTGTGGGGAGAGATACCCGTTTTAGGACTCCAGAACTGTTAGCATTTCCCCCCCACGGAATGTGTTGTTTGCATACGCGAGATCCGGGTGAGCACTTAGTTTCCGGAGCTCCAAAGCATTCACCATCAGGTCACACTCATGCGCATCAGACTCAGTGTCAATTCCAAAGTGAGTGCTTCAGTGATGTTTAATTGGACTCTTTATATAGTACGCCTGCTACAAAGAGCATGTTGTCCTTTAAGTAGAAGTTGATTTAAAACCATGATAAGTGAGCCGTAACCGTCTTGAAAGAGGGTTTTTCCTCCCCCTTTTCCAAAGGCCTTCAATGCATTGACACTAAGGATACTTTGAAGATACTCTGTTCAGTTGAAACCGCCAAAAGGATCCAGTGATATGAACCATAGTTCATACCAGAAAAGTTTCAGGTTCTAGTATGAAGCTACAGGTAAAAGCTCATTTGCTTACATTTCTTCCTTAAGAATTCATCCTCCACTGATTTCTGCTGTGACTTCTTGACCCACAGACCTAAATTTTTTTGTAAAGCGGCTTCATCAAGTAATCTCACTGCGGGAAATACAGTTTATCAGGGAACTTTGGGTTCTAGTAAAAGATGAAAATGTATTAGTTTATTAATAAATTGATATTTATTGATAATTAATAGTCAGCATGTACTGTGCTAAGCATGTTGTGTGTAACTTTTTAAAAAACTAATAAAAGTCTGCACTGCCCCTCTTTTTGCTAACAGAACCCCAGTTTTGTTCAGGTGTCAGAGTAGCGGGGGCTCATCCTCAGTTCTGGGGTGTGACAGCATGCCCCAGTCCACTTTTGCTTCCTGATAAGTGGCAGGTGTGTAGGGAAAGGGAAAGGTTTTATTTCCAGCATTAATTTCCCACCTTGCCTATGGGTGTTGGGCATAGACCCTCAGAGCAGTCGGTTTGAGCTTGTCCTTAGGGAAGATATCATGGTCTCTTCAGACAAAACCACGACCTGAGCTCAAGTGAGTGGGAGAGTAGATGTGGTTCGGTCAATCTCCACCAAGTTTAGAACATTTATCACTGGACAGTGATCCCTAAATCCTTGAATTTGAGAGCCTATTTCCTATCGAAACGGTTTGCAGTCCCCCACCACCACCACCAACCATTGCATACACAGTATCATGGGGCAGGGAAAGTATCTTGGTCGTTTGCGTGTTCTCAGAGTGTACGTTCAATCGCATTTCAGTACCTGAAACCCTTTTTCTACAGAGCTGAAAATAATGGCAGAGAATGTGCAGGATTTCCCCAGTTCTGCCTAGACACCACCATAGCATAGGCCCACGTTGATTATAAAGCACAAGTTTTTTTAGTCCACAGAAAATGTTTCTGCAGGTGGCTTTGCACTCTTGCAAACTCCACAGCCACCCCCCAGCGCTGGTGACTGCTGATCTTCAGGCGCTCGGTCAGAAGCTTTGCCCTCGGGGCGCCCGGGTGGCTCAGTCAGTTGAGCTTCGGGCTCTTGGTTTCAGCTCAGGTCATGATCTCAAAGTCGTGAGATGGAGTCCCGCATTAGCAGGGAGTCTGCTTGAGATTCTCTCTCTCCCCCTGCCCCTCTCCCTGCTCGCTCGCTCTCGCTCTCTCAAATAAATAAATCTTTAAAAAAAAAAAATTGCCCTCTTGCACGTGGAAAGCAAATACATTTTACTGATAAAATTGCCCTATTTGGTCCTCCTTTTACTTCTTTATTTTCATGTGTGCATGTATGTGTCTCTCTGCCCGTCTGTCTGGGTCTTCCTCAGCCCAGCCTTGCCTCAGGAGGAACATTGAGAAAACACCAATGACCCCAGTCAACCTGGGGTGACATGCCCCCCAGATGGTGGCCTTGAATCCTGGTTTGTGGCTGTAGCCTTCCCTCTCTCACAGCTCTGTTTTTGAGGGTACCATGCTCTGAATAACATCCTTTTCATTATTGCTCACTCCTCTCTCAGAATTCTGCATTGTTGACTCAGGTATACAGTAAGGATTTCACAGTGGTCACTCAGAAAGACCACTCAGAAGGACCTCTGACACCAGATGCTCTATTAAGTTCCCAATTCTTGAGTAAGAATCTAAGGGCGATTGCAAAGATTAAAAGAAATTTCTGTGTATTATGAGTCAAAGTAAATAATAAAAGCTTAAACAAGTCAGAAACTTGAGTCTAGTAGAAGATAAAAATGAACCTAAACTTTATTATCAATCTTCGGAATTTATTCCTATTTTCTCCTTTACTTTTTAATCTATATTAGAGGAAAAACTATATATATCTATCTACATACTTTTACTCCACCCTGATGGAAACAAAAGATATAGTTATTGTACACGTTCAGGCTATGAATCAAACAGGTTTATAAATCTCAACATTATTGCTATATAGAAGTACACATCTTATAAATGTTTGATTGCTTTTAAAATTTAATAATCTCCTTTGGCCTTTGTTTTGTTTCCCTTCTGTTTGAACATCCTGATAACTACTTTAGGATCGTGATTTTTTATTTATTTTTTAGCAACAAAAAACCTTTCCATTAGGCAAATAGATTTCTTGCAGCAGCTTTTTTTTTTCATATAAGTTTATTCTTTAAAATTGTTTTTCTTTTTACCTTTTGACCCCCTTCACCCATTTCTCCATCCTACCCCTGCTGCCTCTGGCAACTACCAATCTCCTCTCAGTATGTATGAGCTTGTTTTTGTTTGGGTTTTTTGTTTGTTTGCTTGTTTGTTTTAGATTCCGCATATAAGAAATCATATGGTATTTGTCTTTCTCTGTCTGACTTACTTCATTTAGCATAATACCCTTGAGGTCCATCCATGTTGCAAATGGCAAGATTTCATTCTTTTTCATGGCTGAGTAATATTCGTTTGTGTGTGTGTGTGTGTGTGTGTGTGTCTGTGTGTCTTGAACATTCTATAAATGCACTGTTGCATTTTATTAATTTTAGTGAACTATTCCAACAGATTATAAACAAAAGTAAAGTTAATAGCTGTAGTAGCTAACCACCAAATGTTTTATTCACTGAAGTTTTTGTAAGTCCATTATTTAAGGTTTAAGAGATGCCATCCCCGATCTCCTGATTCCTCGAGCAACGTTGACGCTGGCAGTATTTACCAACCAGTAAGTGGCTTGCAAGGAGATGATCCTGTCTCCTCTTTGATCACAGAACCAAATTCTAAAATCCAAGGTCAGAGGATATTTTCCATTTTTCTAGAGCTCCATTTCTCATTAAAAGTGGGGGGAGGGGCTGTAGAAAAACCTTATTGCCGTTAAACCACTCCTCAAAAGGATCTGTAAAGAGAAACCTTAGTCTTATTGAAGCCAGGCTAACAGAGCTGTAACATCTAGGTGAGTTCATTTGTATTGCCGTGTTTAGGATCAGGAACACACAGGAAAATCAGGAGCTCTAGGTCTGGGAAGAGGAATTCCCTGGGAGAAGGGACTTTGGATATTCAGGAGGCAGATTTGAAAACTGGGCTAGTGATTCTGGTAGGAAGGCTGATGATGAGACCTTGAGTGTTAAGATGGATCCCCAGAGAGCAGGAAGACAGTGACCAGGAGGCTGAGAAGCTATATGGGGTGGGGGGGGGAGGCGTGGGTGGAGCAAGGGAGAGAGTTTTAAAGGCATGAGTGGCCTTCAACCCCAGACCCCAGGAGTGGGGAGCTACGGAAGGAATGTGATGCTAAGAATGGACAGACGTCCCCCAGGAGCCAGGTTTCGGAGCTGTAAGGAGAGCAGCTGGGGGCTGCAGGGAGAAGTGTCAGATGGTGACATGCAGTTCATCTCATGGTGTGGTTGATGACGAAGTGAAAGCTGTTTTATGTGCTCGAGCTCTGTGCTCAGCTCTGCACTGGGGATGTTGAGTGCGGGCGGGGCGAGGGGGTCATTGATCATCTTGCTTGGAACATCCCTTGATAGATTCTGGTCCCTTTTTCTTACTGTAAACACTGTAAGATTGCAGTGATTCCAAACTGTTCTTCCTACCCAGACCCAGACCCAGGCAAATGAGCTGAAATTTTTTGCTCCCAGCTGACCTGTTCCTCAGATGAACTTTGAAGAGACTTGTGAAGGGGACCAGGAGGAGGGAACAGATGAGTCAAATCCCAGAGGAGCAGCCCGAATGCTCAGGACCCTCTGCAAGCCTGGGCTGTGATTCCCCGGGACTTGATTTGTGTTAGAAAGGCTACATTTATGCATTTGTTAATGACGCTGGTTATTTCAGGTTGGTGAGCTCTGTCTTGCATATGAAGACTTTGTATTTGAATCATCACTTCCATGCAGTAAGACTGGAAAACCATTTACGTATATATCATACAAAAACTTTGCGCAAGCAGCCCCCATATCAGAATCTATCCTGTGGAGGAATGTAGCCCTATCTCTCCTGGAATCCAGCCAGCATTGAGAAGTATAAAAACTCTCTGGCTTAAAAAGAATAAAAGAGAACCGTTGGGCATCACAGAAACTGAGGAAATTTCCAAGTAAACTAAATATTGTTTCTCATGTCCTAGAAAGGAAGACACCAGATCAATGCTTGGTTACGTCTCTAAAAAGTTGAGCTTAAAATACAAATGCCTCCAAATGCTAGTACAAGTTTTTAGTTTTTCTAGATAATTATACTTGAGTTCTTAAATCTTAATTGTGGTTTTTTTAAGAGTATAAAACCAGCACTGTTATCAGCATATAGGAGCATGTATTTGAGTTTTGAGTGTGGGGTATTCCAAGTAATTTCCAGCCCAAGCCTTGTGCCTAAGGGGCTGAGAGGTAGCTGCTGGTGCTGGGAGCGTGCTGAAGGAGTGTTTCTAGAGCTAATTTTAAATAGGTAGATGTTGGCTGTCCCATTTTTTTAGATTGCTTCTAAATCTTTTTCTCTTACACGATGTATGAAGCAGATTTCTTTGGTGTCTGCCCACTCATTTCGAGAGGCAGAAGATACTTCCGACACTGGGAGGGACAGGGCGATAAATACGGTAGAAGGGTCCTTTGGATTTGAGTTAGAAAACCTGGCTCTTCCATCTCCTGGCTCCCCCAACTTTTTATTCCTATGAACTTGAGCAAAGTACTCAACTTTCGCAGACCTCAGTTCCTTCATTTGCAGTACAGAGCTGATAATGCCTCCCGGGCCCCGAGGAATGTCGTTACGTTCCGGTGAGGTCATGCGTGTGGAAGCATGCTGCAGAGGCTCTACACGTCGACACGCTCCTTCCTAATGAGTGCTTCCCAATGGGCGATGGTGGGGAAGGTTCATAAAAGACTGCCTGTGGGTGGCATTTACATTTGTGCCAGAAGGAATTAGCTGAAAAGCTTTTGATTGGTATACTGCTTTTGTCTTATTATTAGGGTGATCTTATTAATAATGACTGAAAGAAGTTTTTGTGCTAATCTGTGGAATCTGATTATCTCTCTCCCCTGCACTATTACATAGAAGCTCTTCTGCTCTTTCTGTTTCATTTCCGTTTGCCCAGTCCATGGCTCCCAAAGAAACGGTCTTGTGTCACTGTAAAAATATCAGAGAATCTGTAGTAAAATAATTCAGTCTGGAAAGACTGAAGCTTATTGTTTATATCAGCCATCTCCGAGGAGGAAAATATTGACCAAACAAATTAAAGCTCTAGACAGTGTTCAGCCATTTGCAGTGCTATTCTATGCAATAAAGAAAATGCTTTTCTTAAATGCCTCCTGCACCCAGAACTCTTGAGGTTGCAAGTAGAAAGAAACGCAACTCAAGGCGGGGAGTTTCATGAAGTTTGGTTTATGAACCTAAAAAAGCCAAAAAGCACAATGCTGGGGCAGACAAATACTGATCTGGCTTAGCAGCGCCACTAAATGTCCTCATTTCTTTTCTCCATCTGCTTTGCTTTCCATGGTGTCAGCCTTATTCTAAGGGTCTCCCCTTATGATCCTAAAAATGGCTTCTGGTGGGTCATAGTACAGTATGTACCACTGTTCCCAGCATCTCCAGAAGAGGCTGTGCTGTGCATTCTTACTGGATCTGCTCAGGTCATGTGCCCAGGACAGAAATCATGGGGGTCCAGGGGAATGGGCTGTGCCAGTCACCATAATCCAGATCATGGATATCACTGCTGGAGCCAGATGGAATCTCCACAGGGTAATGAGGACTCGTAGTCAACAGAGGTCTCCCTGCAGTCCTTTCCTGTTCATTATGGGTGGTTGGTCAGGATTCCTGTTGATAAACTCTTAGGTACTAGTTTGAGTTAGTATACATATTTTAAACTCAGAAATGGTTATCTGTTAAAAACAATACATGGCACTTGGTTTTTCATATTGCTCTGTACTCTGCATCCAGCTTCTCCGTCTTCTTCCCGCGTCGCCATGCTTAAGGGCTTCCTTTCTCCTGTAACCCTAGCAGAATCTCCCGGTCATGGGGACTCACTGCTGCAGTGGTTTGCCCAGTGCTCCTTGCTTATGTTATGACCAAGGGTGAATTACTGAAGCTCTGAGCCACAGGTTCTCTGTGAAATGTGCCCTCCTTACAGGGTTGTTTAGAAGATTTTCTGAGATGATGTGTCTGTCCCAAGGAGCAGCTCAGTGATGGACGTGTGGTTTCCGATCTCCGCCCTGATAGCCAGAAGCCAAGTCTGTCGGTGCCCTGGGGATACCTGCTTTGCTAGATGCTACAACCTGGGGTGGAGATGCTTGCCAGGGCCTGAGCTGTTTGAACCCCAGCTTGCCAAATCCCCAGGGCGAGGTAGGGCTTGGAGCAAAAATCAGTGAGGAAATCAAGGAAGCCGATGAAGGAGGGATATGACCTCACCCAAGCGGAGGCAGACAGGCTCCTATCCTGCTGCAGGACTAGAAGCCCCGAGCTTAGGCTAAGCCTGTTCCAGGAGAGGGGTGGAGTACGGAAAGAGAAGGTAGCTCCCGCAGTTCTTAGGGGTATCCTGTATTTAGATGGTTAAACTTCAGGGTACCTTGCCTACTCCTGTTCAGAAGAGCCCAGTTTCTGATGAAAACCAATAATTTAAAATTTATTTTTAAAAAAGATTTTTTTTTTCTTAAAGGATACCAAAGTACTGGTAGATTTAAGCAATGGATACATAGTTATATCCCTGTCAAGGCTGTTCTGAGGCTAGTTTCCTTACTGAGAGAGAATGGCCAATTAGGTAATCCTTGCTCTCCTCATCGAAATAGAATAGGAGCTAAGAACTTGTGAGCACTGAGCACCTGGCAGGCCCTGTTCTAAGCTGTGTGTGTGACCTGACTTGCTCTTCCCCTAACACCCTGTGACTCCAGGAAGGTCTTGCCCCCAGAACTCAGCTGGCAAGGGGCAGAGCTGGGATTTGAACCCAGGTATTCTGGTTCCAGAGTTTTGGGCCACCATACTACACCACTTCCTTAGTGATTTGATCTCAGTTAATTTTTTGTTTTGAGGGACTGCCTCATCTGAAATTTAGAGCTTATGTTGAGTTTTGATGGGTACTTGAGGGAAGAGAGAGGTGGTTAATCATTTCAGATACATTGTTGCCACATTTTAGTGGTGAAAAACCCCCCAGCGTGTGGCCGTGTCCTCCTGACCAAAAAAACCCAGAGTAGTAGGAAGCTGTCACTCCCACCAGAGGCAGCTATTTGAGACTTATTTTTAATTACTCACTGAGACTGCTTCAACAAATCCAACTGTGCATGAAATTAGTGGGTTATAGGAGAGGCAGGGAGAAGATGTGTTGAGTCCAGTTGACTTGTCCGAGTTATTAATAGAACATAAAATAGAAGAATCCAAACTTCCCCAACAGATAAAGTAGAGGATAACTAGCTAGAGTGGGAAATGATACTTTTACTGAACAGTTCATTATACATTTCCTAATCCTGGGCATCCTTAGAGTATTTACAAGTGGGATGTGATGTAGATATGCTTCATCTGGATGAGGTTGAAGACAGAAATGTCGTTTACGAGCAGGAGTCTGCAGTCATAATTGTTTAAAACTGAACATGAGAAGATAGAGGGATGGGGTTGTGAGAGCAATGTCTCTGCACTGTTTATGACTCATCTTCACCTGGGTCAGAGTAAAAACAGCATTTACCTACAGTGTTCACACTCTGCATCTGCCCCCAGCATTCCACCGGAGGTGGGAACCCAGCCCTGCCAGGAGGGAAGATGAGCATGTCATTTGGAGACGAGAAGAAATGGGATATGCATTCTGGGTAGTTACGCAGTTTTAAAGCTTAGTTCTGCTGCCACAGAACACAGCAAGCTTTTGGAAACCCTGAGTTCCAGCAGAACATAAGCAGACTGGAGGAAAGTTAGAGGCACAGCACGTAACGTGTCTGTCTAATGGTCCATGACTAACGGGAGTAAACTGGGTAGAACCCTGCCATAGATCAGAAGTGTCTGAGGTACATGGCGTCAGGTCTGGAAAGGGGGCAAAGAAGACGGAACTGGGCCAGGCCTGGACAGGTGGTGGGGTTTGGGTGGACAGAGCTGAGAAGAAAGGTCAGGAGGAGGGCTGGAGCGAAGGCACAGCCATACCACGGACAGTTAGGGGATCTGAAGAGGGAGGTGGAGGGACGGGGATGAGGCTGGCCGGGTCTGTGAGCCCAAGGAAGCCGTTTAGATGCACAAGACCAATTAACTGCTGTCCCTGCAGAAGAGTCGGGAGTAGCAAGGTGATCCGGTAAGATCTCTTGAAAGAAAGAGGCATTTTCTCTTAGGAATCAGGCCGTCGTCTGCTTACCTGGTGGTGGAGCGAGATGTCACGAGCAGCACAAGCTTACTGGTTCACTGGTGCCCACATACGGAATGTGGGGCCGGTGGCCATGGCTAGCTGGTGCGTGGCCCTGGGTGCCGAGGGCTCGTGTGGAGACTTCGTTCTCAAACTGGCATCGCTGGCTCTTGTTTGTCATAAGCCGATCTGAATTCAATATTCCATAAACCCTAACAGTGCAGAGAGAAAGTCATCCTTTTGTGAGACTAAATTAAGGTTTTGGAAAGATTCAGTTAAGGCCATCTGCTGAAGAAAGGTCTGGATGTCATAACAACCCTAAGATTGGAAGGGGGCAGTCATTAGAAGCTGGAAGGATTCTGTGTCCAATTGCTTTTAAAGTACTCTCTCCAGTTAAAATGAAACTGGAAGGGATGCCTGGGTGGCTCAGTCGGTTAAGAATCTGCCTTCAGCTCAGGTCATGATCCCAGGGTTCTAGGATCGAGTCCTGCATCCAGTTCCTGGCTCAGCGGGGGATCTGCTTGTTCCTTTCCCTCTGCCCCTCCCCCAGCTTGTGCTGTTGAGCGTGTGTGTGCTCTCTCTCTCTCGCAAATAAATAAATTAAATCTTAAATGAAACTGGACATTGCAGACAGTGCTTTATGCGTATAGATTTTGCAAGGAAGGTGACATGGGACTGCACCAGCCATCAGGGAAGGAGGAGAGGAGAGGAGAGCACGTTACTTAGGTTACTCCTGTTGGTTATTGGTCATTAGACAGATGGTGTGCTCTGCCGCTAACGTTTCTCCAGTCTTAGCACTTTCATTGCTTTTCCATTTTGTTCCAAGTCCTTGGATGCAGGGAACAAGTGCTGGGTGGAAGGGTCGGTACAGATGTTTTCACTCAGAGAGTGAGTACAAGTGTAAAGGCCTTTAGTTAGTCCAGGTTGCTCAGCCTGCGATTTGTTATTAAACCCATGACTAAATCGAGCTTCCTACCATTACAGCAAGGATATTGATGGGCTGGTTTAGTTTTTTTGTTCTTTTTTGTGGGCTCTTATCCCTCAGCCTTACATCTAAGGCTTGAACAGACACTTGGTGGTGAAATAGATTTTAAGATTGTGGTTAGGAGACCTCTTCTCCATTCCTTGGGTAGATGTATGTAAAACCACCCCTGAAAATGAACAGCGAGTCTCAGCGGGGTGTGTGTGATAGATGGAGAGTGCATGAAGCCCCAGGTTGCCCGGGGTTCCTGCCACCAGAAATGCTTCCATGCCAGGAGGGTTGAGGACTGCCAGAAGGTAGGATTAAAATGTGGAATATTAGCAATATGGTATGCTCTTGGGAATAAAATATATTTGGTTACAATATACAGAGACTGTTTCCCCCCAAGGAGGGAAGAGCTCTTAAAGAATGTGTCCTTGGACGACTGGGGGAGGATCTGGGTTGCTCTGGAATGGTCTACCATACCTGCTTGCGTGGACTGCTTCTCCACGTAAATAACCTCATCTTCCCAGAGGAAATGATGGAGAAGAGTAGGAAGTGTGGTGTCTCAGTTGGGCACGTGACAAGTAGATGCCTAGGTGTTACATTCCCTGTTCATCGAATCAGACTGGTATGATGCATACCAGTTTCCATCTAAAATCTTGCACATTTGGGGGAGTGGAGATTAGGACTCAGATTTATCTTGCAGTCATTCATTTCGCTTGCCACCTAGTTAAGAGTGTCAAGAATCCTAACTGAAAGTTACATGATAGCACTTTTGCAAAATTGATTAACCACCAGCCTTCCCATTTTTGATGCCCCGCTTTGCAATGGCTTATGCTCTATGTGGATTTTTTTCATCACGATATATTTTTAGGAGTACTGAAAGTAGAAGCTTTCCCTGGCAAGTAGAGGGCTATTGGTTTTAAAGTATTTGTGCTGTGTTTAAGGATTTTTTTAATTGTTGAAACTAGACAGGGTGCTGTATCACACTGGATTCCTAATACCATGTTCTTTTCTCCCATCTGTATTATTCCCCACTTTAAGTAAAATCACAACACATAGGGTGGAAGATATTGTGGTCCCTTTCATAAGACAGTTTTGGTTGTGGAGGTGTATGCGTTGTAATGCTGTTATACGTTTGAATCCTATGGTTCACTCTTATTTTTCTCTATGGCGCACCAAATAAATTTGTGATTATAAGTTGGCTTCTTGGGTTGGCCTAGCTTTCAGGGGAGAGAAGGTACCAGTTATCCAGTGAGAGTATTGCCATCTTATAGAGAGATGTATTTTTCATTGCAAATTAAGACTTTGGGGTTTTGTTTTCATACATCAGTCTCTGTCAGCCTGGTAAAGGTGAGTCCAGGCAAGGTCTCCGCCAGAGCTAAAGACCAGACCCAGACATTGAGACAAATTTCCCAGAACAACCCCACTCCGTGAGTCTGCTTAGTGAACAGCTAACTTGCTACTCCTGAAAGAGCTCTACCATCCTCATGCTTTTCTTTGAAACATTAATAGTTACTATTAAACAGTTTGGGTAATAGTGACTAACTGTGTCCAGGAAAGATCAGTGCATTTGAAGGAGTGCTGTATCCTGTTGGAGGTAACTTAAAGGTAATCAGCCATATCTCCCCCTGTGTGCAGCGAAAGTTCAGATGTGTGCAGTAGCCTTAATATTAAGGCTATCCCGTTTAAATCCACAGTTCATGTTATCGAACATGGGTGGAACGTGATGGAAGAAATTAAAATAAGAATGATCTTTTTCTAAATGCACTTAAGATAAGTAAGACTAGTTTGAGTGTTGGAAAGCGTTCTGGAAAGGAAAACCTCGTAGCGAACCGAATAGAAATCTCTTGGCAGTGGACTCTCTCTCCAGATGTATTCAGTTATTGAAGAGCTGTCAAAGAAAGCACAGCATTATTTGTCCATTTAGAACAATTTCAGAAAGCACTTTTTAACCCCCCAGTGGTATTTTTCTTCAGCCTTCTAATCTCTGCAAAGGTTTTTAAAAAGATCTAACAACTCATGCTTGTATCGGGCCTGAAGTTACCCCTGGAGCATAAAGAGAAATAGTTAGTGTTCGTGTGAAAGGAATTGTAACCACTAGAGTTTTATTTCCTGCAAAATTTTGCACCATGGCCCATAATCATAGATAAGCTGTCTTGGCTCATGGTCAACAACAATATCTACTGTTTGTTTCTCAACTATATGATAAATACTGTAAGATAAAAATCAGGGCTGTATATATTCCTTGCATAACTACGGAGCTGGAAACAACCACCCGGTCATTTTCTATTCTAAACATTTCATACTATAGTAGGGATGAGTCTGTGTAGTTTTATGAGCTCATAATGATACAAAATACAGTCGACATGGTCTTTCTTTTTGACTTGAGGCGCAAACAGTTCCGATTTTGAAGCATCAGGTTTTTTTCTCTCAGTTTTCATTAAAGGGTTTAGGTTTCTGACTGGGAATGCTGGTATTTGAATATATCGAAATTTTCAACTTAGAAAAATTCAGAACATTTGGGTTTGGGTTTTCCTTTGTGGTTTAATCTTTGTCCAAAAGAAAGTCTTTAAGTGAAAGTTGTACAAAATTATACAACTATTTGACTATGCAACTGGGTTATAGTGGGGGGAAAAAAGAAGTAAAACAAACCTAGTAGGGTAGCTTCTAAAGACTCGAAGCTGAAACTGTGGCTTTCTCCTGGTTCAGTGCTGGCAAGAAGTGGCTCTGAGAAGTGTCCTTTTAGGAACGTGAGTGAGAGGACAGACAGCCCACCTGAAAGGAAGGGCTTGTTTCTTAAGATGCCTGGACACAGGTGTGTGTTTATTTTCATTAAATCACAGCCAGGGTTCTGCTGGAGTTCCA
The DNA here is from genome assembly GCF_002201575.2 of Neomonachus schauinslandi. NCBI lineage: Eukaryota > Metazoa > Chordata > Mammalia > Carnivora > Phocidae > Neomonachus > Neomonachus schauinslandi. The sequence continues at coordinate 123,561,369 of NC_058407.1, forward strand.
GATCACCCTCATTTTCCTAAGCAGACACTGTCCTATGGGAAAATTGTATGAGCTCTCTTATCGTTTATTGAAAGCATTTAGTATCGTATTTTGAATATTTGAAAGAGTATGTATTATCTGCATTACCTTTCCCAGGTAGCAAACTTGAACATGTAAGGAAGTCCTTTTGCATGGTGGCCACAAAAGGATTAAATATAAAATAAATCAATGTGATTCTGACAGTGATGTGACTTTGAATGCCAAGATCAACACAAAAATCTGCTCACGTACCACCACCGTTAAACTCTCTTTTCACATCTTTTATCTAGAAACCATTGGATTTAGACAAAATAGAAGTTGGCTGAATTGCCTGAACTCTTCAGACCTTTTACTGATCATTTTTCAGTACATCCCCTGCACCATATTATTCTAACTACTTAGGCGGGACTAGCAGACGATGATTTCTTATGGGCATAACTGCTGTATGGTCTAAAATGGTTTAATGTAAAAAGCGAGGTATTTTCACCTGCTGTTTTCATTTCTTTAATGAAAAGGCTGCAAATAGTGAAGAATGTTATTAAAAATTGTCCTGTGCCTTCCTTGAGTCCTTGGATTAAGGGATTGTTTTTGTTTTTATTGGTTTCCCCATTCCCACTCTACTTTTTAAGAAAGAGTCTTCCCCATATGTGTCCAAAATCCCTGACCATGTCTTGGTTTTTAATTGGGGGGGGGGATGTATAGTGTTCCTTTATGGTGAACATTCTGGGACTCTGCTCCATGTACATGCCATCCACAGGCTTGAATATAGAAATGGGCACGTGTGCTCTGCTTCCAAAAGTCTCTTCACTGTCCTCCTGAGTCTAGCTCTATCCTTCCAGGCATATTACCACACATCAACCTCCCTGGTTGTTCTCTGAACACCTTGATGGTCTCCTTGACACCGAAGTGGGGGTAGGAGTGGATGTCCCACTGATGACTGGTTCTTTCTGTGCTTCTCTCCCTTTTGTCTCCTCTGAAGCCTTTTACCCCTCTTGAACCCCTGAGAGGCTTCTGGAAAGTCATAAAGGGATGGGAAGAGGATTAAAATATTAAGCCCACTTAAAGAATCTGAAGGAAATAAAATTAAGCACACTCTTTCACAGGAAAAATAAGATTACATATGCCTCAAAACTCCTGAACAGGACTGACCAAGTTGATATTCTGAAGCCCCTGAGAGGAACCAGTTTTAGCACTTAATAGGGGATTTGGCCAGAGATTCCCACCCCCTAGGGTCTAAAGGGGAGCATCTTGGGTGACACGGACTGCATTGGAAGCAGGTGCATTGAAGCAAGTGAATGGATTTCTCTGCAAGAGGCTGGAGTTAACTGCCTTATTTCTGTTTCATCCTGCTACCTGTAAAGATAGGCAACCAGTTTCACGACCTTTCTCCGTGTAGTCGTGGGATTTGGTCACTGATCTTAGGGTAGCTGCTCTCCTCCCAGGAGGGCTGAGCTGGATCCTGGCTCCCCTTCTGATCCATTTCCTCTTCCAGATTCATTTGCTCCGGGCATTAAGGAGGCAGAGTCCCAAGCTCCTGGCATCCTACCTATCAACCAATGTGATCATGTCATTTCCTGCTAAGAAAGTTCCAGTGTCCCGTCACTGACGTCATTTGTCTCTACACTTCTTTGATTATATACCTCTAGCAGTAAAATGGAGCCTGTGCCCTGAAAATGTGGAATATGTATAAATACTTATTTATAAATTATGTCATATGTATCTGTATAAACTATTAATACAACCAAGTTTCTTTTTTTAGACTGAAATGTATATAAATGGCTTTCATGTTTTCCTTTAGTGACCATGGGCTTACAGGGTAAATCCAGACCTCATTAAAGGCATCGGGATCCCCTGTTGCTGACTGCTACCCCACCTCTCTGGCCATACGGTTTTGCTTTGCTCTCTGTCTGCAGGTAGTCCCCGCGGCCTCTGTCAGGCCTCCCACCTCACGCATGCTTTTCTTTCTCCACACGCTTTCCTTTGTCTGGCATCACCTTCCTCTCTCCAGCTTCCTCGAACCTTCAAGAACTGCTTTTCTGCCTTACGCAACTGTCGACGCCTTCTTTTTTTTTTTTTTTTAAGATTTTTATTTATTTAAGAGAGAGAGAGAGAGCATGAGAGGAGAGAGGGTCAAAGGGAGAAGCAGACCCCCTGCCGAGCAGGGAGCCCGATGCGGGACTCGATCCTGGGACTCCAGGATCATGACCTGGGCCGAAGGCAGTCGCTTAACCAACTGAGCCACCCAGGTGCCCGACACCTTCTAATTCTTCGTTGGCTCCCCCAGAAGGTATCTGTGTAGACAGCTCTCCTGCTAGACCCCAAGGATTTCAGATGTTGGTTGGACATTTCCTCCTTGTGCCACCCAAACCTGCTTCAGGACTCATATGGGGTCCTGAAGCATCTTTTCTTTTACATTGTGTCAGAGAATACACGAGTCTGTCTGTGGAATAAATCCCTGAAAGTAGAATCGCTGGTCAAAACAAAGATGCACTTGTGACTTTGATGGGTATGGCCAAATCGCCCTCAGAGGGGTTATGCTAATTCATGTTTCCACCGGGAATGAATGTTGAGTGCCCATTTTGACACAGTGATGCCGACACAACATATTATCAAACTTTGCCATTGTTGACAGTCAGGTAAAAAGCGTTATCAGACAGACGTAGCTCTTTCTGAGATTCTGCTTAAACCTTTGCCCTTGTTGAGGATTGGAAAAGCAAGTGACTATGTCTTAAGAGGTAAAAAGGCCCCCTTTGGGTGGAGTTGTCCCTCCCACCTCAGTCACTAAGTCAGCATCTAGAAGGCTGGTCCTAAAAGGAGGGATGGTCTCTCAGAATTAAATGAGCCAAAGGCAGTAGATCACTGAGAAAGATGCTCTTGTAAGAACAGGGCCACAAGAAGCTTTTCGCTTAACATGAAGTAACTTTGCAGTTTGGAAGGACACCAAAGCGTGTCCTTCCAGTGCATGGACAGTGAGGAAGGAAGCCACCCTCTGGGGTGATGCATGTGTTCCAGACGCAGCCCAGATGGTCTAAACAGAACATACAGCTTCTCAATAAGCCAAGGAATGCTGTTATTCAAAACAGGTAGATTATGCACAAGAGTTCTCAGAGCATTATTTATAGTCATGAAAAACTGGAAGCAACCTACAACTCCAGAATAGGGGATAATTATACGACATACCCATAAAATGGAATGATATGTAATCTTTAACATAATTTTTTAGGGACAAGGGAAAATATTTATATGCTAAATTAAGTAAAAAATGTAAAAATCTTCATGCTATGGAAGGAAATATGGCAAAAAATCCAAACCAAAATAAAAACCTGAGCGGAAATATGCCAAAATGTCAGATTTAGTGGCCTCTGGGAGATGGAGTTGTATGTGTGCATTTTTTTCTTTATGCTTCTTTATATTTTCTGTATATTAATTTCCTGCCTTACACTAAACCTCAGCCCCCTCCAACCCTTACTTGTCCCCAATAAAAAGGACGTCAGACCTCCTTAAGGCCTGAGCTTGGGACTGAGGAGGACACCAGCTTCATCTCAGGGAAAGAGGAATGGGTTGCCAGTGTGATCAAGGCCTCAGTAATCCTTATTAGTTAAAACATAAGTAAACTCTTTCAGTTGAGAGGAATGTTTCCTGAGACCTTTGTGAATAAATCCATATTTACAGATGTGCTGAGCCTATTAGAATAATGGGGTAATGTGGTATCAAAAGGTCATTTCCCCAGGCTCTGTCCCAGGCACTCTCTGTGGCAGAGAAATTCAGTCACAGAAAAGGAAGCTCAGCCATTTCTTATGATGATGATGATGGCGGAATACCAGTCACATGTATGGAAGACTAGCCGCGTGCCAGGCAGGAATCTCAATGCTCTGCTCTTAACCACACACAGAGTATACTGTTTTAAATACTATTACTGTCCCCATTTTGCAGATGGAGAAAGTAAGACAAAGAGAGATTAGATAACCTGCCCAGGCACACAGCTAGTAGCTACAGAGTAGAAGCCATTCTGCCTTTCTTTTTTCTTTTTTTTAAGATGTTAATGTGGAGGGCAGGGAGGGGAGTAGAGGGAGAAGGACAAGCAGACTCCAGGCTGAGCACCAAGCCTGGTGCAGGGCTTGATCTCAGGACCCTGAGATGGGGCTGGTTCAGCTTCCTTACCACTGCTGCAGCCATGCGGGCTTGGGTGGCAGGGCAGCATGTCAGGCTGCTTCTGTCCTATCTTCCCTAGGACTCCAGACAGGTGCTCCCTCACCTTCCCCCAGGCTATTGGGGGCCATGCTCCCTGTCTGTAGGGCTGGGATGAAATGCCTTGATCTACCCCAGGGATGAGGAAGAGGGCCGGGCTTCCTTGAACTCCTTCCCCAGAAATCACTTGATAATCACAGAGAACTCCCTGCCATGTTTAGCCTGTGGTGTTGGGTAGTTGGCCAGATGGGCCCAATAACCGTCTTCCTTACACAGTAAGCATAATGCACACCCCGGATGAATTATGGTTTCCTCACATTGCCAGCCTTTTTAAAAAGACTTGCAAATAGACAAGACTACAAAAGTTAACATCTGCAAATACCCATGTCTGCTGTGTTTTTAAAAATGAATATTTGGGTAATCGGCTAAATTAAAGAATTCTAAGACATGCTGAATGGATTTCTTTTCTTGTGTTTTTTTTTTTTCCCCCCTGATAATGTCAAGATCTGAGTGAAGATGATGGCAGGCATTCAGGCCTGTGTTTTTATATCATTGTATGTGGCCTCCTGTTTTGAATTCTTTCCAATCACAGCGTGGCGTTTGCCCTACCCTATACTATATGATCAGACTCTTGACGTACCACCCCTCCAAATAGTCAGTTTTGGCACTGAAAGTTGACTTCTCTGGGTCTGATGAGGGAAGCACATTGTCAACAGGAAATATCTGCCGGCAAGACGGAAGACTTCAGGAAAGATAATGGGAAGAGGGGCCGGATCCCTGCGTGTGGGTTGTGTTCAGCTCTGTGGACCAAGGATATGGGACGGGAGCAGTTCCTACTTGCTCAGTGTGTGGACTAAATAAAGTTCTGCTCTGTTCTAGCAGGAAATGAGTCACCCTCTTTGAGGAACGTGGAGGCTTGCTTTTCTCCGATTGCACGCTCCTGCAAATCCTGAAGTGGCTTCCATAATAAATAATAATTTTAGTTTTTTTTCCAAATTAAGGATGACAGTGTGAATAGTGAATGGAGTCTTCCACCCAGGAGGGCTATATTTTTCTTTACTCTTAGAATGTTTATTTATGCACCTTAATTTTTCTTTTAGTTTGGTTGTGCCTTATACTTTAACGGACTTGGGAATATACAGAAACACAAAAGTTACATCTACAAGTGCCCAGGTCTTCTGGGTTTTAAAAATGGTCAGTGCCTTCATTACAATAAGATTTGTGAAAGTATATCTAAATGATTTAGGGGCAGTCTATGGTTTGGATGTTGTCATTTCCAAATTCTTGCTAGGCAGGGTCTTCAGGAGGGAGGCTAAGTGTTAATCTTTAACTCCCCGAGGCCCTCGTTGGGATAGTGAGGAGAGAGAAGTTACAGAAAGGAAAATGTTAGGTCAGGACAAGGAAGAGTTTTCTCATATCCAGGGCTGTGCAGTCATGGAATGGGCCGCTGCCCAGGGCAGGGACGCTCTAGAGGCAGTTCCATCACGGATGCTGGAGTTCGCCCTCCTGACTCTCCTGGGGTCTCCCTATGGCCTTTCTCTGGCTGTGGAGATCCGGGATGTAGAGAAGGTCCTGCTGTACAGTGGGGAGCAGGGAGATCCTCCTGCTGTTCACAGTAGGGACACCAAATGCACACGTGTTCACAGAGGAAGAAATACATTCTAATCTTGTGCTGTGAGACCCCAGGATTCTCTGGGGCCAGTTGCCGGGACCCGCACTCAGTCGCTGACATGCGGGGGGAGGTGCAGAGCCCACGTCAGAAAATGCAATCAACACTCTGCTTCTTCATCAAGAACCTCTCCTTCGAAAATAAAAAAAAGTGCTGTAACTCAGAATGGTAGTGAGTTAATTCTGGTGCCAGGTTTTTTAAAAAAGTAACTGCAGTTTACAGAGGGCCCTTCTGCGGACGTCTGCCTGAGCATCCCGGCTTGCAGGTGTCGAGGGCCGGTGGGGCCTCAGGGAAGAGGGAGCTCCAGGCCAGGGGCTCTCCCCAGCGTCACCCTCCTGGCTCCAGCCAGACCAGACTCCGTGCATGCTTCGCTTCAGCAGAGCATTGTACTTTATTTTATTTTTTTAAAGATTTTATTTATCTATTCATGAGAGACAGAGAGAGAGGCAGAGGCAGAGGGAGAAGCAGGCTCCCCGCAGAGCAAGGAGCCCGATGTGGGGCTCGATCCCAGGACTCCGGGACCACGATCTGAGCCGAAGGCAGACGCTCAACCAACTGAGCCACCCAGGTGCCCCTCAGCAGAGCATTTCAAAGAAGGGGCTCTAAGAACAAAAAAAACATTAAAAACCTCCCCCCATACAAGTGGGCTAATTTTGTAGCTCAGCAGCAAGGTGACACGGAGAGCTTCGGAGTGAGGATGACATGTCAGCAGGGGTATCACCTGCATTTTGCCTGCCGCTTTGAAACTTGGAGCAGGCTTTCCTTCCTGATTTTCTTTCAAGTGCACTTTTATAAGCAGGGGGCTCTCTCTCTCTCTTTTTTTTTTTTTTTTTTTTTCTTTTCTTGGGTGACCTTCTGGTCTGGTCACATCTGAAAGGCAGTGTCTGGGGCATGAATCGCAGGCAGCTTTGGTGTGACAGAAAGTGCACCAGACTTTGCAGATGGGAGCCTAGATTTCAGTCTGCACACCCCCCCATGATGAATGGAGATTAAGCCATATTTACTACTCCTTTTCAGTGGCAGGAAGGAGATCACATCTGTTTAAAGGAGGAAACAAGCATTTACACATTGAAGGCAAATGTTACTTCACGCGAATCGGAGCCTTTATATGCCGTTACCTGCTTGTGCAACACGGGTCAAAAACAATTAGAAGAGAATTATGGGTTCAGTTTTCTTTCTGCCTCCTCCTCCATTCCAATTCATCAATGTGTTCAATGCAAATGGAAAATTTTGAAATGATACATTGCGGTTATACCTGTGCTGGAGAAAGCTTGCACAGATCCCATATTGTGCTTATAAAATGCAAAAGTCTGCTTAGACTTTTCAAACAGAAGTGCTTAGACAGCATGGCCCATTTTTGGAAAGGAAGGCAGTTGTTGTAAAAGTGTATTGTTCGGGGAAGGGGGAGAACCAGGTGGGCCTATCACTGCATGAAAAGCAGAGATGAGGGCGCCTGGGTGGCTCCGTTGGTTAAGCGACTGCCTTTGGCTCAGGTCATGATCCCAGAGTCCCAGGATCGAGCCCCACATCGGGCTCCCTGCTCAGCGGGAAGCCTGCTACTCCCTCTGACCCTCCCCCCTCTCATGCTCGCTCTCAAATAAATAAAATCTTAAAAAAAAAAAAAAAGAAAAGCAGAGATGAGGCTTCCAACAGAAGTATATCAGGGCAACTCTCCCTCCGGCCCTTCCTCCCTGCATCCCTCGGGTTCCCTGGGTCCAGTGCTACCCGGCTCTGCTGCTCCTTTGGGACTCGTCACTCCACCCTTGTCCCAATGGTAAAGGTCCGTCCTGCTTTCCAGGCACAGGGAGGTGGAGAGGGAGGAACTGTCCAGAGGAATGATGCTTAAACCCTACAGACCTTCTGCAAGAAGAAAGTTTTGTTTTGGAGACAAGCAAGTTGGGGAGAGTTTTTAGCAGAGGGCTCTAGCTGAGAGAGGGCTTGCTGCTCCTCTGCAGAGCTCGCTGGAGCGGGTCACAGCACTGCTGCCCAAAGACCAGACCTGTTTGCCTCTCAACCGCCATTTTTAGGGTATTTTTGAATAGTTTAGGTCATACATCCCTTTACTATAAATCATGGATGTGATGTGTTTTATATGATGGTATTACTACTAAGATCAAATAATAGAACCTACGTGATAGTTATTTGGAGACTAATATCCTGTACATAGACAAGGTTTTTTTAAAAAAAGATTTATTTGAGAGAGAATCTTCAAGCAGACTCCCCGCTGAGTGGGGAGCCCGACACGGGACTCAGTCTGACGAGCCTGAGATCATGATCTGAGCTGAAACCAAGAGTCGGATGCTTAACTGACAGCCACCCACATGCTCCTGCAAGGTTTTTATTTTTATTCTTTTAACTCAATTTTATATTACACTTTCCCAAACTCTTTCCCTCAATCCATACCTGCTCCCATGCAGGCATGGCGACAGAAATTAGGAACTGATCATTCTTTTATATACATTTGGTGGTTCCAGGTCAGAAGGAAACTTTAACCTCAAGTACAATTGGCTAGTGAAACTCAACTATCTTTCATTGTCAGGCTTGCGGCAGCCGAGGGGGGTGGGGGTCCTAGACCCAAAAGACAACTTCTGTTTTGAGATACAATTTGTTCTTGGCTTGAGAACAAATCCCAGACAGCTGCCAAAATTAGAGATCAGAATTTGGAAATTAAACATACCTTTAATGTTCTTTCTTCCTAATTGAAGATTTACTGTGTCATTAAGCAAAAATAATTTACTGATCATGGAACATTTTTTTACATTAAAACATTAGCAGCATTTTCCTGTGTTTTGAATTAATAAAGGCATAGAAAATGCAGCTTTCGTTCAAGTCCAACAGCAAGTCTTCAGAAGCTAGATTCTTCACCTCCAAATATTTTGTTTTCTTTGTGGATTTAAATTACATGCTCTTGAGTATCTCATTTTAAACTTGGGCAGTTGGCAGACAAGACTGAATATGGTGGTTTGTTTCAGGTGGCTTTTAAATTGTGAGTTGTGAGCACATGTTCAGCTTACTTAAATATCAGTTATTTCAGTCAATATGTGCGTTAGAAAAATGAGATAAACTTAGTTTCTGCTTGCCCCTAATTTGTATTACATTCATGTTTAAGTTATATACATTCAATAATTTATTATTTGCAAATTACCTCATAATAAGAGATGAGCAAGAAGATAGAATAAAGTTTGAAGTAAGTAGGACCAGGTTTGCAACAAGGAATAGTTGTTCGTGTTAAGATTACATTTTTTTTTTTTTTAAGTTGAAAAACTGGAGGAGTTCTTTATGGAAATAATGATCAACAGAGACTGTGTCAAGATAACATGTCTGAGCTGTTCCATATCTTAAAAACTCACTTTGTCGTTTTAAAAACTAAATGTTAGCAGATGTTTGTCTATTTACACGTCTCTTTAGGAACCCTTGCATTTATGAACTTTCACAATGAGGTAAGAGTTTTCCTTTCTGTCTGATTACAGTACACGCCCTTCCTGAGTAAATCCTGTGTACCCTGATTGTATACTTGGACATGGAGGACGATGTTTGGCATTTGAGTTGTCTGCATAACAACCAATGATTCTGAAAGATTAATGCCTGAATATGGACAGCATGAGAAAGACAAAAGCATTTAATCCTTTAGTTTTCACTTCCTCACATTGCGCCCCCCATGCTCCTAAATAAGCTCTAGGGACGCCTGGGTGACTCAGTCAGTTAAGCATCTGACTCCTGAGTTCAGCTCAGGTCATGATCTCAGGGTCCTGAGATCGAGCCCCGCCTTGTGAGGCTGTGCTGAGTGTGGAGCTTGCTTGAGATTCTCTCTCTACCTCTCCCTCCGCCACCCCTGCTTGTGCTTTCTCTCTCTCTTTCTCTCTCTCAAAGATAAATAAGCTCTAAATACTGGTTGGTTTTGGAAAGGAGACATCACAGTATTGGAAGAATAAATTCATGTTTTTGTGGTGGTGAATGTTATTGTATTGGGTTCTTCCTCCAGTCACTGTCTACTTGAAGACAGAATCCTAACTCTGTAAACCTGTGTATGGCCTCTTGGCTCAAGCTTTTTAGAAGCTGGTATGTGCTCTACCAAGGTGGTGGCTTCAGCCCTCATGGCCCATGTACATGGCATCCAACTGCAGCAAGTCAGTGAGTGGGAGGTTGTTGGATTTGTATTGATGCACAACTTCCTGAAAAACAAGTCAAAGTATTTGCCCTGTTGAGGATATGTGGGTGGTGTCCTCCTTATGCTGCTGGGTCAGCACATGGAAGCAGGAAATAAGATCACTCGACAGGGACCATCTCCCCACCGCCCTGGATCCAAGTACAAGTCTGAACCCAGAAAATGTCACAACAAAAAGCCCTGAAACGATCCCCAAGTTCACTCCAAAACTACTGTGGCATGATGAAGAGCCTTGTTCTGGGAAGCTTGGCTTGGCAGAAATGTTGGCCATGGTGGATGTTTGCTGAATTTAGATCCGATGAGAAAGAGGCTATGACCTAATTGAGCAGAAGAATGGAATCCAGAAGTAATTGCTGGTTCTCTGTGTGTACAGACTGTCGTGTTTGGGATGCAGTTTCTGCCACTGCCCTCATTTCCATTGTGGGGTCACCCCTGAGAATCTTCACCCTAAATCGGATGGTCTTGGCCATCAACTTCAAAAGAACACCTCGTTCTAAAAGAGCTAAATAAATTACTCTGAATTTACTGATCTTGCTGACAGGATAATTTAAACATTTTTTTTCCTCCGCCTGCTTTCAGTATTTTCGTGTGACTTTTTCAGAGGAGAACCAAAAATACTCTGCCTGTTGTAGCCTCCATGAAACACCCAAACTGAAATCGATAACTTAAAATCTTTTTGAATCAAATGATTTGCACAGATGTGTGAAGATAGGGAGCAGCCCCGGCAAGAACCATGCAGTCACCTTGCACGCTAAAGTGATGCCCGTGGTGCACCTGTCTCTTTTCTAGGGGACTGTGCTCTGCCTGAGAGTTCGTGTCCACACTGTCAGACCCTTCCTTTAGTGATATTTTGATACCCTTCCCACTGAGAGCCTCTGCCCAGGCCTCTCCTGTGCTGTGTTGACAGGGGGTCAGTTCACATTCAAGTTCACCCTCCTGAAGCTTCCTTCCTGTTTCTGTCCCCACCGTCCTGCACTCTCCCATGTGCACCAGCAAGCCCCTCCCTGTAATCTTGAGGACTGGCCTTCCACGAGAGTCTCCTCATTCTCCCTTCCACCTCCAGTCCCCCTTTGCGCAGTCCATTTTGCATCTTGTTTTTTTTTTTAAAGTTTTTATTTATTTATTTGAGAGACAGACTGAGAGAGAGAGAGCATGAGAGGGGGGAGGGTCGGGAGGGTCAGAGGGAGAAGCAGACTCCCTGCTGAGCAGGGAGCCCGATGCGGGACTCGATCCCGGGACTCCAGGATCATGACCTGAGCCAGAGGCAGTTGCTTAACCAACTGAGCCACCCAGGCACTGCATGAATGTATGTTTTCGATGTAAGGTCACTGCAGGGAACAGACAGGGAAGGATGTAAACATATCCTCCTTCAGTTTAGTAAAACTTGAGGATGCCGTGGAATTCACAGTAGTCTGAGGGAAGGAGCCATGCTTTCAAATCTGCAACCACTCTGTGGGCTTCTTCAGGGTCCAAAGATGGAAGACCGTGTCGGTGAAGCTGTTGGAGGGAAAGAATGAAAGTGAATGGGTTCGTTAAAGAGTAGTTTTGATGAGGAAGTTTTTTTGTTTTTTTGTTTTTAAAGATTTTATTTATTTATTTGAGAGAGAGAGAGACTGAGAGAGAGAGCACATGAGGGGGGGGAGGGTCGGGAGGGTCAGAGGGAGAAGCAGACTCCCTGCCGAGCAGGGAGCCCGATGCGGGACTTGATCCCGGGACTCCAGGATCATGACCTGAGCCAGAGGCAGCTGCTTAACCAACTGAGCCACCCAGGCACCCTTTGCATCTTGTTTTAAGAGCCACTCTCTGACTGAAGTTTTCAGCAAACATCTGCTGTGGTAAGTCTGTAGTTTCTCCTACACCGCCCTGATTGAGCTGACAGCTGTCAGAGTCCGGAAGGTAACCTGGAGCTTCATCGGGCCCACTACAGAGTCCTCTCCCACGCCTCCCTAACAAGTCAGTGCCTCCCCTCGCTGCTGAAGTGTGCACTGTGGTTGGCAATGTGCTGTTGATTCGTGCAGCTGAGACTTCTATAAAGTTCCTCCTCAAGGCAAGTGTAACCAGAACTCTGCTCATGAGTTATCTCCAGCCAGAAAAACCTTGAGTCATCTACTGTTGTAAAACATAGGATATAGGGGCGCCTGGGTGGCTTAGTTGGTTGAGCATCTGACTCTTGGTTTCAGCTCAGGTCATGATCTCATGGATCATGAGATCGAGCCCCAAGTCAGGCTCCGCACTCAGTGGGAGCCTCCCTCTCTCTCTCAAATAAATAAATAAATCTTTAAAAAAAAACCCCACAAAACATAGATTGTGTTATTCTTCAGGTATGGTGAGATCAGGAGATGATTGCCATTGAAAAGATAATTTATTATCCACCCAGTTCCCAAGAGGAAGGGGCATGGCATGACATTGTCAGGGTTCACACGGTGAAGCAGCAGGTTGGTCAGGAGTCCTCTGACTGAGGGGAAATGTGGGCAAGAGCATTCTTGTGATTTTCTTGGGAAAGAATGAGTGAGGCAGGGCCAGGATAGGCTAGTTTGAGTACTTTCAGCAGGCTCTGGGGTAGAGGGGCTGTCCCTATTGCCTGATACCTGCCCTGTGGTCAGTAGGGCAGGTGGATAGTGACCTACAGTGTGAGAGCCCCATAAAGGAGGTGGCTGAGGGTGTGGGCTCTGGATGGGTTCGTTTGCATATGGAGGCATGCTCCCAGGCAAGTGCTCAGACAGTAGTTCCCTCTCTAAGAATTTCCTAGCCCTGGGAAGGGTAGTCCTGGCGGGGTCAGCAAAACCTTAGTTAAGTTGTCACAGCCTAATACACCTACTCATCCTTATGCTCCCATCAGTTACAAGCTAGCCATGTAACCTTGAATGAGAACCTCAGTCCTCATCTGTAAAGTGAAGGATTAGAAGTTAGAGCACAGCCAAGAGTTCTGTGTTTCATCTTTGTGGGGATGAAGCCTCTGACACTTCCCACTACTTCTCCCCCATTCCCAGGTTCTTTTGGTTCAGATTCCCAGGGGGAGGGTGCACTAACTAGAATTCTCTCCCTGGCCAATGGGCGGGGAAGGCCGATCAGCAGCTGGCCACCCTGAAGCATCGTTACAACCTCTTTCGTACGTGGACTTTTCTGCCTACAGTCGTATTCCTAACTCCTTTGGCCAACAGGCTATCTTTGAGATGTAATCATTGGCTCTGCCACTCCAGTAACTTTTGAATTCTTGATCCGAGCCAAGTGATTTTTCAGTGAGTATACGTGTGTGACCCATTTGACAGGTGACATTTAATATTGCCTTTGTGAAGAAGAGCTAATAGTAGCATCAGCTTCCAAGTATAAGACAAAATATGGCAGACCTTTTATACTGAAGCTTGGAAAAATAAATCTCCATTTTATGTTGCAGAATTATTAATCGAGTTGGCAGTGAGGAGGAATGTGGAGCTCTTATTTTTCAAGGCAAGAGCAGAAAATAAAATCGCTCTTTTGACATTGATGCCAGGATATGAGCTATAAAGGCTAGAAAGTGAAATGTTAATCCATTTGGCACAAATTAAGAACCATTCTATAAACTTAAACTGTGTGGAAAATATTGTATGTTGGTGCTCACTACGGAAAAAAAGTCCCAAGGACCAGTACTTTGCTGTTCAGAGGAGTCACGTTTTTTCCCCCTCAGATGGAACAGGAAATTTAAGTTGGGCGTGAAAGGTTTTAAATTTCTTAGACGACCCCTATAAATTGGATTTCATAAATATTGGTATTAATCAGAACATTATAAGGTCTGTAATATGTAGAAGTGAGCACAGTTTACAGTGCTGTCTCATTAATACAGAGTTTATTCAGACATGTGAAAAGCAGAAATTGTATTTCACTAAACAAATGTACACTTTCAGATGTTAAATGAATAGCAACTAATTAGCATAGAATTTTAATTCCATTTGTCATTATTGCTCGTGATGACCTAAATGCAGCTTTTCAGCTCTTAAGGTTTAAAAGGGAACTACAATGATCGGTGCTTTAAAAACAAACAGAACACACACTAATGCGTGGAGTGGAAAACCCACGGAGTCTGCTGTTTCTCCCTGTTTTCCTGTCGGGGAGGCTGGGCCCATTGAGAGTGGAATGATTGTGTTAAACCAGTGGAGCAGAGTGGCTGGTAGGGGGACAAGTGTGAAAAGAGCAGGAGAGGTTAGAATTTGCCAAGAGAAAAGGGCAGCCTGAGTCATCCCTGATGGAGGGTTAGAGAATTTGAGGGGCACCTGGGTGGCTCAGTTGGTGAAGTGTCCGTCCAACTCTTGGTTTTGGCTCAGGTCATGATCTCAGCATCGTGGGCTCCTTGCTCAGCCAGAAGTCTGCTTGAGATTCTCTCTCTCTCCCTATTCCTCTGCCCCTCCCCTTGCTCATACATGTGCACGTGCTCTCTCTCTCAAAATAAATAAGTCTTAAAAAAAAAAAAAAAAGAATTTGAAACTCCACTGGCAAAAAAGAATCTTCATAAGCCAAAAGGCACTCCCCCAAACTTGGAACTGTCTTGTCTCTTGTTTTTTCCTCTGACTCTCCTGGTCCTTCTCCCAGGACCCTCACCCACTCCTTTCCTGCCTCAGTGCCTTCATAAATCCGGGACTTCCCTGGGCTCCTCCTTAGAGGCTGTCCAGAACTGTGAAGGGTCTGTATTCTGCCCTATTTGTTAGCTAAGAAGGCGACCTCCCATGGCTTCATAGATGTAGGTAGAAGACAAAACACTTGTGGGTCAGAGATGAAGGACTATTTATCCCTCACAGCAGTTGCAACAGCCAGAGTGTCAGTGTTCTTGCCCCAGTTTCCTGAACCCCATTTCCCATAGGGCTGGATGATACCCACACACGCAACAGGTTGCATTACAGAAGCTTGGGGAACCCAAAGGGCATGCCTGTCCCTTGCTTAGAGGGAGACACATCTATCTTGCATGGCCGCTCACTAAACATCCTTGAAGAGATAGTCCAGAACAAAGAGAGTCTATGCCTTACAAGATGTTCAGAAATACGGGAGACCCATGTAGAGCTCTCTCCTAGCAGTGGCAGCTCCTTATGCCCTTGGGACTTGTTGGGGGCTGGGTGTGAAAGAGGAGGAAGAACCTTCCATGAACCTTTTCAGGAAGGCTTCTGTAAACTGCCTAAAGGTCCTTGGTGATCCTCAGGTACAAGTCAGATGTTGGGAAACAATTACAGAAATGGCTAACACTTAACTAAACCGTTGCTGTGTGCTGTGTTATATACCAAGCACTTTACTATGTCACTGTAGCCATATGAGATGATCATGGGGGTGCATTGTTACCTCCTTTTTTACAGAGGAGAAAACTAAGAGCAAAACTAAGAGAAAACTAAGAGTCAGTGGGGAGATGAGACTCAAATACAGGTTGTCAGAGTCCTCAGCCCTGTGCTCTGAAAAGCACACTATCTTCCTTTTTTTATTTCTCTTTCATTGAGAGGCGTTTGGAGGTGGGGGGAGGGGAAGCCCTGAAATTTTCTTTCACCGGATAAAGTTAGGGGAATGCGGGCCAGGAGGCAAGGAATGAGCTCTTGCTAGCAGACGCCTTCCAAACATCATTGTTGGACCTCCAGCAAATCCTACAAGGTCTGCAAGGCAGTCGGTATCCCTGTTTTATGGATGAAAACACAGAGGCTCAAGGAGGCTGTGGGCTTGACTGGGACCACATAGCTCCTGAGTGAGGAGCCTGAAGCCAACCGTGCACGCTGTGGCCGTGAGACATGCCTCCTGTAACATTCGGCAGTAAGTCCTGGACGTTCACATCAAGGACCTTAAAGCGCCCTGAGATATTTAAGCTTCTTTCTGAAACAGAAAGGACCATTTTAATAATAGGTTCACTGTAGCTTGTTAACTATCTCCATTCCCTTGGAAAGATAAGCCCATACGGGTAGTTTAATCACTGCATTGACTAAACCAGCTGCTTCCGGGACCTTTATCTTTCTATCGTAGAAGTTCAAGTGCCAGAGAGCCTGCACACTTGGGCTATTCACAGCCTTCCAGCAAGCCACTTCAGCTTGCATTTTTTACCCTTTTTTTTTTTTCAATTCTAAATGTAATTAATGAGTCTGCTTCTTTACCACTAGCTCCCACTTGGCACTTTCTAACTGTTCTCTTCCTAGAGAGAGAAATGACTTGCTAAAAAAAAACAAAACAAAAAAAACTTCGTAATCATAAACATCTGTAGGCTTCTTTATTCAAAATAAATGTCATGTTGCTCTTGACCAACTCCTAGAAAAAACTATGAAAAATGTATATCCATAGATAGAAGGAGATCTGGAAACACAAACATATGTATGCACATACACACACATACACACAACACACAGAGCTTTTCCTCCACCAGGTTTCCTTGGCAACCATCCACTAGCATCTTCCAGCAGATCTTTAAAGCTTGGCTAAGGTGTGTGTGTTAATTTTATAGACATGCTTAATATCGCTCATTAACTTCGCAGTTCCCAGATTCTTCCAAACTCTCCTGAGGGGACTTCGTGCCTTTGTGAAAATTTTAAAATACCAACAGAACAGAAGCCTTTTAAAGTGGTTGCTTCTAGTGATTTCCTTACAAACACTTGTGGGTCCTCTTGTCCCCAGAGTGTTACATTGTTATAATTCTCTTGTTCAGTTCCGAAGGATGCTCTGTGAGCTCATACAGGCATTTGCCATATTTACATCACCATGTCAGAATCATCATGTCCTTTCCCATATCTGACTAAAAGGAGGATATTGTTAGGTTTTTATATATGCGTTGATTTCTATGGAAAAGGTCTCTAGAGTTGGAGCCACAGCTTTGTTAAAAGCTATTTTTAGCACCGTCTTGATGTTCAGTAACTGTTTCACTTATGTCTTCTGAACAGTTGGAGCATCTTTCATTCTACGCTGGTTTGAATTTTTTTGGAGAAGTTTTCCCCAAGATAACTAATCGTACCTTCACATAGTACTTTAAAGCTACATCTGAGCAATTCCTCTTACTGTGTAAGAGGATTAGGATTGTGTCCGTTTAGTTTATTGTCAGACAACTTTTTTTTTTAGGTGGGATCATAGGAACATTCTGAAATGATTTTGCTTGAGAATACTTGGTTATATATGTAAGTTGTTTGGTTGAATCAGGTCAATCCAGCAATAGTTTCTAGATAATCCTGGGATGTTTACCTAAATAACCCCTTCACCAGTCACGAGAATGTAGTCCCTTTATAGTTGCATTTATAGCATAATGCACATATGGAACCAACCCCAGAAAGCTTCATTTTGTACTGGGTGCAATAACAGAGAATGACTTTTGCCATTTAACTTAGTGGTAAATGGAGAGACCTAACAGGATGCTTATCCAATACGCTTCAGTAGGTTGTTGGTATTCGAGTATTACATTTTCTACTTCCATTATAGAGTGTTTCAGGTAGGGGTGGGGGGGGAAGAAGCCATCCTGTTGCTTTAAAAAAGAATGGAAATCAATGTCATACATGGATACATCATGTATTCTCTCTATATATAATATCTTCTTTAATTGCTATGTTTTCGCACGAATGTTTATTGTGTATTTCAACATTGGCAACTTGGTGATGTTGGGTAGAAAATTGTTAATGGGATGATCATCATTTTGACCTTCATGCATATTTCTTAACGGGGGGTGGGGGGGGAGGAATCCACTGATTTAGGGCCCAGGGATATCCTGGCAGCCCTGCCAAGACAGAAGTAACATATGTGAGAGGGACAGACAGATGGGGGGTGGGGTGGAGGGAGAGAATGTGTTGTGTGCAGACAGAGCACATGCCCTGCAGAGGTGGGCAGCCAGCAGAAGCCGCTCGTGGAAACAGCACAGATCTCTCCTTACTCCAAAAGGAAGCTGTAACTGTCGAGTCGACCATTTAGCGGGCTTTTCATGAAGTTTAGAACACGAGTCAGTTGCCAGAGATTGTAAAACACAAAAAGGCACAAAATGGGATCCTAACTTACCCGGGGGCTGCTGCAGCCAACGTACCTCTTCCATGCTTTTTCAAGTGAATAGAAATTCAAATGGAAATACAGAGATCATAATCCTCCGCTGATAATTAAGGGACATGTTTGCAAGGAAAACCTCCCGAAACTGGGGAGGAGTTGTGTATCAGATATTGTGACCACAGATTGATAGGGCAGCTCCTGATTCAATCAAGAACAAAAGGTGTCTTCAGTACAGAATGGCTCCTGACAGGACGATCAGGTGGACCAGGAGGGAGGGACCAGTGCCCAACAGATCTGTCCCTCTGAAGTACATCCGCATTGTCCTTTCTCTTTTCCCCTCTGAGGACAGAACAGAAGTGCTGGTCTTTGCAGAAGAATGCCATACTGAATATTACTGTTATAATTAAGCACACACAGTGTTTGCCAAATGCTTTAAGTGCAGCTAAAATTGGACATAAGGGAGTCCTGGGATATACAGTTGTAGCAGATTTTTATTGTCCTATATATTATATATGTGTATGTATTATATGTATGTATATATGTATAACATATATGTAACATATATAACATTTTATATATAAAATAATGTGTATATTAACATAATTACACATGACTAATAGAGTATATGTTAATATAGGTTATATGAGATATCTCATTTTATACAATATATGTTATATATACATCTCTAAAATATATATATATAATTTGCTTGAAAGACGTGATTCATTAAATTTTGAGAGCAAATAAAATTGAATGATAAGGTGCATATGCACTAGGTGAAATTGGAGAAAAACCAAAAAAACTCTAGTACAAAGTGCATTCTACTTTTGCCAGATTACAAAGTAAATTTTAAACCTTTCATTTTTATGAAAGAAGTACAATAGATGGAAAGTTTCCTCTTCACATGTTGGGCATCCTAGGATGTGCCCGTTATTGCTGCATAAAGACAGGGAAATTCTGTGAGTCTCCCGAAACTGTAAAAATGTCACCGCCAAGTAACATGGGGCAAAGTCTCTTAGAGCAAAGGTCTGGTAACGTTTTAAAAATAAGTTCCCATTTGGAAAATGTTTTTAAATGATGGAGTCCTTTTTTATTGTTTTATGTAAGACATGAAAAGCCATCGTAACGCCTTTGAATTTCGGTGAAGTCTAACTGTTAATCATAGTGCTGGCGGCTCACCAGCGAGTTCCTTTTCCACCGCGTGGCCTGGGGTGAGGCCGCCACAGGGGCTCCAGGCAACTTGGGATAGAAGCCTGTGCTTGGTCTGCTGGTGGAAAAGGACCTCCTCTCTGCAGGGCCCCTCTGGCCAACTTTCCGACCGGGTGGGTTGCTGTGGAAACCAACAGCTCTAAAAAACAAAAGGAAAGGAAAAATTAAAATCCCAGAATAAAGACTAATTTGAGTGGCTTCAAAAGTGAATGAAACACAGCCACAGGGAGCCAGAAACTTCACAGAAACAAACAAACAAAACGAAACAAAAAAAGATGGGAGTCCACGAACTTCACTTTCCCTTCCCAGATGAAGCCAGAGTTGGTGAGAGTCCATGGAAGTGAAAGGTGAGAGGCGTCTCCCAGCTCTGTCCCCAGTGAAAACCACAAAGGACTTCCCGATCTGGGAGAGGACACGTTAGCGCACGACCGTAACAAAGCGCTTGAGATGTTGGTCTTGGAGTTTGGATGAGAGATTATGAAATAATGTGTTCTGTCACTTGCAGGGATATAACTCAAGGTATAAAGTATTTGAAGAAGACGCAGGAGAGAGAAAAACAAGGCCCCTCAGGGTTGGGCTTCCTTCTGTGCATCTGCGAGGTGTATGCCATCTTCCCGGCCTCTTGCCCCTACCACTGTGTTTGCTCTCAGCTTGCTGTTTAACTGGTGGCTTCTGTGAAGCCAGCAGTTTGAAACAGCCTCATTGCCTTTAGTTCTAAATCTGTGGCAGAAGAAGGGAAATGACTAAAAGATAATGTTTCGTTTTCTACCCACAAAGCAGATGTTCTTTGTACTACTTCAAATGGACTAGCTTGTGCCCTCAGAGCCAAACTCTGTGTTTGCCAAGAGCAAAGGAGCCCTGAATCACTGTGGAGGGAGAATTCCTGAGTAGCTGTTGCTTCCTTCTTGGTTCTCTCACTGGCTGGTGAAAACTTGAGGGGAATGCTCTAGAGGCGGTGGCTGAATTCCTGATCCTGAAATAATTCGCTGAGTAAAAGTGTGTAGCGAGAAGAGACCTGAGTCCACATTCCGGGGGGCCTGCCGACCGCGAGCAGACAGAATGGGAGCACGGGATGGGTATTTTGTTAGTCAGGGCTCTCCAGAGAGAATCAAAGTTTATGTAGAACGAGATTTATTCTACAGAATTGACTCATGTGATTGTGGAGGCTGACAGGCCCCGAGATCTGCAGCGTGATTCAGCAAGCTGGAGACCCAGAAGAGCCCAGGGTGTAGTCTCAGTCCAAAGCCTGGCAGAACTGATACCCAGACAGAACTGGCATTTCACCTTCAGAAAGCAGGAAAAGCCAGTGTCCCAGTTCAAAGGCTGTCAGGCAAGAGGAACTTGGGGGAGGATCAGCCTTTTCATTCTGTTCAGCCCTTCAACTGATTGGGTGAGGCCCACTCACGTTAAGGAAAGCAGTCTGTTTTACTCATATAATTTAAATGTTAATCTCATCCCAAAACACCCACATAGAAGCACCCAGAATAATGTTGACCAAGTATCTGGGTACCCCATGGCCCAGTGAGATAGGCACATAAAATTAACCATCATACGTACTGAGAAGTTAGGCCAGAGCCTGGGAGGAGACCCCGGTGGGTGCAGTTCCAAGGAGATGGTCCTCAACGACATGGTGTCATGCTAGACAGTCCAGAAGCTGAGGAGTGCAGACACCACTACGTGCTCTGGCTAGTTTAACCAGCAAGACATCATTCAAGCTTTTAGGTAGCTCACAGTAGTTCTGGGCCAGAACAGCCACCCAAGCCATATGGCAAGACTGAGCCAGGGACACCCTGTCTCCCTCCTGCACTGAGACAGGGCGGCTTGCACTGCTGGCCCCAAACCAGATGCATCCTCCTTCGGTCAGAAAAGGCACCTGCTTTTTTATATTGCTGTCTTCTAAATCAAAACCCAGCAAGAGGATATCAGATTAGCAGAGTCCAAGTCCATTCCTCCCCCTTGGCTACCAGGGAGGCTGGGAAACCGAAGTTTCTGGCATCTGCCAGATGTTTGGCATGGCGTGGTAGCGTAATCAAGAGGGGAAGGCTGTTCAGGAGATGCCGGTTGCCTTCCCATACTACTCGTCCTTCCAGCCTCCCTTCAATTCTCAGCTCTTCCAGAAGCATCCCACGCTGAACTCCATAAGCCATAAGCATCAGGGCCAGTATTCATGCAGGACTTGCCTGCTGCAGTTAACGGGACGCTCACAGGCATCCCCCCCCCCCAGCTTTGTAAGTCTTCTCCTGTCACCCCCACATCACCTCTACCTCTGTAGACCTTTGAGATCTTTTTTCTTTGTTTTTGTTTGTAAACCCCAGACCTCATTAGTCTCTTCTTTGCTATATTTTTTACTCTGTCTTACCCAGCCAGTTTCATCCTTTTTGCTCTCTGTCACATGGGTTGGTCGGTTGGTCTTACCTCCCCCACAGCCCCAAAAAACTAAACTTTGTAAACACAGGAGCCATTTCTTTTTTCTTCTTTTTTGATCCCCCACAGTACCTAATGTCATGCTAAGTGTACTGTAAATATTTTCTGATTATTACAGTTCATTATCTGAATGAATGCTTTTCAAATGAATTTCAGTAGTGTCTATTTGAAAACAATAATGAACAGAAATAAATGAAACAACAACAACAACAACAAAAAAAACCACCCAGGGCTATTTAGGCCATGTACCAGCTGATATCTAGAAATTTGCCTGTTAGTTTTAAGGACTCATTCAGCAGACTTACTGAGTGCCTACTGTATGCCGGACATTATTTTGTGTGCTTGGAATACATGAATGAAGAAGAAAAAAAGAAACAGACAAAATAGCTCTCTCGAAGCTTACGTCCTGGAGAAGTCAGACAGTTAATAAACACGTAAGTTATAAACGCGTTAGAATTGTGCATAAAAGAAGCAGCAGAAGCAGAGCAGGATAGTGTCAGAAGCACAGGGTGGGGTTGGAATTGGCATTTTAGATAGGACGGTCAGAATTGTGAAGAAAAAAATTTGCTTCTAGACAAGCAGAGAAAACTGAATTTTTGCTGAATCTGAGATAATGTAAAGAGGTAGTTCTGTGAATTGGGTAGAATAATGGCATTTTGGTTATTTTTAAAGTCCTTATCTGTTGTTTGGGGGGGAAGTCTAGGGAAGGGGAGGGGCAGAGGGAGGGAGAGAATCTTAAGCAGGCTCCATGCCCAGCTTGGAGCCCAGCGTGGGACTCAATCCCACAACCCTGAGATCATGACCTGAGCCGAAATCAAGAGTCAGACGCGTTACCAGCTGAGCCACCCAGGCGCCCCAAGTCTCTATCTGTTGTAAACTGAAATATTTATGGGGAAATAATGTGACCTAATATAATTATCCGGGATTTGCCTCAGAATGTTCCAGCAAAAAAGTGGGAAGGAAGGTGGGGGGAGGGAGAAAGGAAAAGTTGAGTTAGGGGAGAATAGATGAAAGAAGAATGGTGTAAAGTTGGTATTTGAAACTTGATCAGTGCAGAGGGTTTCCTCATACTATTCTTCCTATCTGTATAGATGGTCTAAAATTTCCATAATAAAAGTTACATAAGACAGATGAATCATTGAACTCTATCTCTAAAACTAATAATACACTGTATGTTAATTGAATTTAAATTTAAAAAATAATAAGTTTTTAAAAAATTTTTTAAAAAGAAAAAGAACTGGTGGTCAGTAAAGTCATTCAAGAGGTGACTTTTTTTTTTTATTTAGAGAAAGATTGAGTGTGTGGAGGGATGGGCAGAGGGAGACTCCACTGAGCACGGAGCCTGACACAAGGCTCGATTCCATGACCCTCAGATCATGACCTGAGCCGAAACCAAGAGTCGGATGCTTAACCGACTGAACCACCCCAGTGCCCCAGGAGTGACATTTAAGCAGACAAGGAGGAGAGACATGCATGGATTAGTGTTAAGGAAGAGTGTGGCATGCAAAGAAACATACGGCACAAAGCATGTTCCCAGAACCCTTACTCCTCGAATGGGGGAAGGTGTGGGAAATGAGGGCTGGCAGATACTTGAGGGGTAGAATAGAGAACAGAGCCTTTCAAGTCACTGTAAGGACTTCAAGTGCAGGTCACACCAATGAGACTGCTAAGGAGCTGCTTCAGAGTCCTGCCCAGATGTATTTTCTTCATTGAACCATTTAGGTACCTGCATTTCTTTGCTCAGATCCTGAGATGAGAGTTTGTAGTACATGATCGGTGCTATCCAATAGAATTTTCTGTGATGCTGGGAATGCTCTATCTCTGCTGGTCACCATGGGAGCCCCTGGCCACAGGTGGCCGTGGAATACTTGAAACGTGCCTAGTGTGATCCAGGAGCCCACTTTCTGATTTAATCTTATTTTGATTAATTTTAACCTAAATTTAGAGGCCCACCTGTGGCTGGTGGACCACGCAGTGTTAGGATGGTTAGTTGCACTTGGGCATTTCCCTCCACGCCATTTTTATTCAGTTCCAGCAGCCAAGTCATTCTCACCTCAGGGCATTTGCACCTCTGCCGGTTGGTTCCCATGTGAGCTTAAACGACACCTACTCCAAAGGCCTTCCCTGACCTCCCTGTTGGAGGTAGGTTCCCCCTCCTGATGGCGTCCTCAGTTCATAATTACGCTTGGCATTTACTTACTTTCTAAAGCCAAGAGCTCCTCAAGGTCAGGGGTTTGATCCTCTTGTCTCCCCTCGTGGGCCTGCAGCAAACGTGGGAACAGAAGCAGCGTCCGTGTGTACAGTTTCGGGGGGATAGAGACGGGGCCTCTAACCCAGTTTGGGGAGGGGTTGGTGAGTCCGGAGCAGTTTCTCAAACCTTAAGTAGGGCTTTTAGAAGATGAATAGGAATGAGGAGCATGAAAGTAACGTTGTAGAAAGGCCTTTCCTACAAAGATGAGAAGGAGCAGCAGGTAGGAGGAGTAAGGAAAGCATGGGGTGGGGTCTGCGGGCCTGTGGGCCGTGTGTGCGGATTGGGAGGGGTCCTGATTGTGGAGGACCTCAGAGGCCTTGGGATGTAGCGTGTAGGTCAGGGGCCGGCAGATATTTTTTTTTTTTTTTTAAGAGCCACAAGTAAATAGTTCAGGCTTTGCAAGCCCTAAGGTCAAAACTTCTGAACTCCACCACTGAAATGCAAAAATAGCCTTCGACGACATGCAAATGGCTGTGGCTGTCTTCCAATAAAACTTTATGGCCACACATTCAAACTCCAGATAGTCCTCAGAGGACATTAACTATTCTTTTGATTTCTTTTTTTTCCAACTATTTAAAAGAGTAGAAACCATTCTTAGCTCGTGGACCATTCAAAAACAAGCTGCCGGCCACATTTGGCATCTGGCCATGTTTGGTGGGAGGCATTAAACGGTTTGAAGGGGGACAGGAAGTGGTCAGATCAGGATGTCAGCTAGCTCCATCTGGCTTTGGTGGGATCTCAGGGGCACATGTGAAGACAATGAAGACAGTGGCGGTTTCTGTGAAGAGGCTGGGCAGCAGTCTGGGTGAGGGATGGCGAGGTCTGAAATAGGGCGACGTTAACAAGGATGGGAAGAAAGGCCTGCCTTGTGACCTATATTCTGCAGTCAAAATCAGTAAGAACTTGGTGATGGACATTCAGGGTAAGGAGTAAAAGAATGGTGCCCTAGGTCAGGCAGGACCCATCAGCTCTCACTGACCAGCTGCAATACGGAGTGCATCTTAATGCATATTTAGGTTTGGGCCACTTATAGGGTCTTCCTTTAATCTGCAAAATGAGAGCAGCTTCAATAAATAGTGCCTCACCTAGTCCTCAGATTAGTCCCCTGGTGGGAACAATTTTGTTTGCTGTTGAATGGATAACCTAATTCTAGATGTTACTCTAGAAAAATGATACCCCAGTACTCTGTAATAATCACCTAACCGTACTGACATTTTCCCCCATCCTATCCTACCAAAAGAAGTAGCTAAATGATCTCCTTCAAAGTATATAATTGCAGAACGTAAAGTAGGCTTCTGGTATTAGAAGAAATTCCAGTGGTAGAATCTAGGACATTGATTATAGTAAAACTCCTTTTGCTGTCCAAATCTTAGCTGCTCTTACGAAGCAGCAAACAGTGCAGAGAGAGCAGGAACCTTGTAATCCCAATTGTTAGTAAATGTTTCGTTACCATAAAATTACATAAATTATTCCTGCAGCCCTACAAAACTACCTTTTCACTTGCCCTGTTCTAGGGGATTTCTGCTGTGTGAGTATTAATGAAAGTGGAGTTAATTTACGTTACAATTTCGCACGCCACCTGGGGACACAAAGACTTGGGTTATATAAGAAAACATGTGTGCGGTGTACATCCTGCAAATCTGCATTAAGGTAACTGATAAGATTGGAAGGGATTAACTCGGTGTATTTTGTAATGTCATATCCTTGCTTTTCATGATGTTGATTTTATCCCTCTGTGGACATTAGTTTTCTCCCTGAATCAAGTAGCTAAGTTCAGCTCCTTTAGCCTTTATTTTTATCTGTCTATGAGTTTTTTTGAGAGATTTGTTTGGTGCAAATCTCTAATACCTAGGTCTAGGATTCTTTAGCTGTTCTTTATGGTTGTCTAGTCAAGAAATATATCAAGTTGCTCAGTGAAAAAAATGGGTGATTGACTAACTGAAATTTGCAGGATTCAGAAGGTTGCTTTAGTATCATAAGGTACTTGGCCAGTTACCAAGGTGGCAATCTTGAACCAAAACATTTTTCTCACTGTGATTGCCCCAGCTGAGGAAGGGCCTTGGATATAAAGCTATTACTTGCTGAAGAGGGATGCCTCATCCCTGCACTTTGTTTTATCCCTTTCTCCCGTCCAGTGCCCTTCTCTGTGCCCCGTCCAGGCACGCCCCGCCCCCACCCCGGCCCAGTGACTGAGTGCTCTCAAGCCCAGTGATTGGAATAGCGTAATGGTAACCGCTGTGTTTGTGCTTACTCTGTGAGGCATCGCACTGAATGTCTCCACCTGTCTCTTGAGAAATGTGTTGCTGTCACCTCCACTTTATAGAGGAGCAAACAGACCTGGTGAGGATAAGCACCTTGCCCCAGGCTCCGTGGCTAGAACTGGACTGGGGGGGAGCTCAGATTCAGACCTAGTGGGAATTGCAGTAGGGTTCTGGGGTTTGTGCCCACAGGACCAGCTCCGCCTCGCCTCCCAACCCCTCTGTGCCGGGCGCTCCCCTGAGCCAGACTGCAGTGGTTCTGTAGGCATGGGCTTCCCTGGTCACCTGCAGGGTCTTTGCTTGTCCTTGCCCTTGTGTCTTTATCCCAAGGCATCAGTAGAGCTTTCAGATCTGAGGCAGCTCAAAATATATGGCAAGGAGTGCCCAGGAGTGTGCCGGTGGACTTATGTCGCTGGGCACCAGCCACTCCCTCCTGCACCTAAGCAAAAAGGGTTTATCGGAGCAGGAAACATGTCTGATTTCTGGAGTACCATGCTGGCATCTTTTAATCGACGTCCACCATGATGCTGGAATCTGGTGGATTCCACCAGATCTCTTCCACCTCATCTCTTCCTGGGTTATTACAGAGGCCTCTTAACTAGGTGCTCAGTATCCAGTCTTGCCTCTTCCCCAGTCCATCCTTCCCCCACAGCCAGATGTTTCTACAACAAATTTAATTGCCACTCCTTGTCTAAAATCTTTGTGACTTCCTATTGCTCTTGGGATCAAGAATGATCCTTTTAGGTTCCTTCTAAAGCCCTGAGTAGTCTGGCCCCTGCTCGTCTTTGCAGCCTTGTCTTGCACGGGGCCTCATGCCCCTCACACTGTCTGTCATCCTTCAGAACCTGTGTTTCTCCAGGAAGCGTGGTTTTTTCCTTGCCTCTGAGCCTCTGCTGTTCCATCAGTGTCCCCTTCGTGCACATCCCCCAGCATAGCGCTTGCCGGTATCCTCACTTTTCTTCACCGCTGTGGTTTACTCAGTTACAGTTCTAGGCACAGAGTAGCAGCTCAGTAGACCTCTCTTGCATGAACAAATGAAAACTACCCATTCCATTTTAGGTTTTTAACGTTAATTTGGATCTGTCTCCCACATTCATGATTTGGGTTTGCTAATATTGCTGACTCAACTTCATTTATCTTTTCAAATTTTTACTTTTTTTTTTTTTTTCCCTTTCTGTAAGCTTCTCTTTTCCCACTCTTCAAGTCCTCCTTTTTAAAGATGTTTTGGACTGCTTTTCGGTCTAGTCATCATGATTACCAGCACAGCGATCCCAGGTAGCTCTCGGCCATGCTCCGCAGGACTGTTGAAGCCTCTGGGTGCAACTCTTTCAGCCTGCAGGGTCCTTCAGTAGCCGCCCCAGCCCTGTTTGGGCCACGTGTGCCAGCAGTGCGGGGAAGGATAAACGAGTATTGTGTTTGCAACAATGTCTTTTTTTTTTTTTTTTTTTTTTTTTTTTTTAAAGATTTTATTTATTTATTTGACAGAGAAAGACACAGCGAGAGAGGGAGCACAAACGGGGAGTGGGAGAGGGAGAAGCAGACTCCCTGCCGAGCAGGGAGCCCGATGCGGGACTCGATCCCGGGACTCCAGGATCATGACCTGAGCCAAAGGCAGTCGCTTAACCAACTGAGCCACCCAGGCGCCCGCAACAATGTCTTAAAGGGATAGAATTCTCTGTTATTTGTTGGGGTGAGCAGGGAGGAGGAAAGAGGAAGGCAGTTTATGATGGGCAGTGGTTCTGGGGGGAAAAAAAAGGAAATTAAATTGTGTAAAGTAAAAAGGAATCTCTAATAAGAAAATGTTCCCTAGTTCCAACAATTCATATGCTGGATGTACATCTAGATTTACTTAGCACAGCCCCCTCTCCACTCCCATCAGCGACAGCAGAATTGTTGTTGAGGTGGGCCAGGTAATAGCAGTTGTTCTTTGTTGCTTTTTCCTCACTCCAGAGGTGACCCTGAAGGTCCACATCAGTGACGCCAGCACCCACCAGCCCGTCCCAGATGCGCTCATCGAGATTTTCACCAGCCAGGTGTCCATCGCTTCCGGCACCTCGGGGACAGATGGCGTCGCCTTCATCAAGTTCCCGTATAAGCTGGGCAGTCAGCTGATCGTCACCGCCACGAAGCACGCCTATGTGCCAAACTCTGCCCCGTGGAAGCCAATCCGATTACCCGGTAAGGCCGTCCTAATCTTTCCCTGGAGCAGAGCTCATGGTCCATGCTAGTGCTGGAGTCAGGCACAGAAGTGATTTGAGAGTGGAAGGCAGGTGATCAGAAAAATAGGGGTTTAGTCTCTGCTTTACTTTTGGGGGACTTCTTTTTTTTTTTGAGATTTTATTATTTATTTGCCAGAGAGAGAGAACAAGTGCACAAGCAGGGGGAGTGGCAGGCAGAGGGAGAAGCAGGCTCCCTGGGAAGCAGGGAGCCCGATACGGGGCTCTATCCCAGGACCCTGAGATCACGACCTGAACTGAAGGCAGACACTTCACCAACTGAGCCACTCAGGCGCCCCTACTTTTGGGGGCTTCTTATGGGAAGGATAGGTGGGGTCCTGTATGAAGCAGGTGGGGGCTCTCCCTCGGTTTACACACACACCCGAATCAAAAGCCTTAGAGTTTCTGCCCATTTCCCCAGCATCCTCCTTTGTACCTTTTTGATTCCAACTGGTAGGATGGCACTGGGGCCATGCCCTGGAACGGAGCTTCCTTGTTCTGCTTCATGGGGCTGACAGAACACTGGCCAAAGAGGCAGGGGGTGATGGGAACTCTGTCTTTCTCTCTCCCCCTTCTCACCTGCTAAGGGAAAACCCACTCCTGTGTGTTTCCTCAATACTCTTCCACACTTCGGCGCTTCTGATCACCCAACATGCTGGGTATTTTCCCAAGCATTTCTCAGATTCTCGGATGCCAGCTGGGTGCCCTACAATTTAACTCCGTTCTGACACTATCCACTATCCACCTGGAGACAGCATCAGATCCCACAGGTGAAGGGCTCGGTCCCACATGACTGCCCCCACCCCACGTCAGACACCAATCACAAGTCCACGTTGTCCCCTGGGCTTCTGACCCACTGGCTATAAATCAGAGGTTCCCCAACCCCCTCCTCAGGTTCGACTCGGTGGCCGC
This sequence comes from Neomonachus schauinslandi, assembly GCF_002201575.2. Lineage (NCBI taxonomy): Eukaryota > Metazoa > Chordata > Mammalia > Carnivora > Phocidae > Neomonachus > Neomonachus schauinslandi. The sequence goes on from NC_058407.1 coordinate 123,590,629, forward strand.
AGTGGCTCTCAGAAGTCAGGGAAACAGTTGTTAAAAAACAAAAGTCAACCAAGTAAATTTGAAGTCTGTTTGGCTTTATTTAAGTGATTCGTAAATCAGGCAGCATCCATCTCAGAAGTAGAGGGGAGCTTCGAGGAGTTGCACAAAAGGGAAGATTTTATAGGAAGGAAGGTGGGGTGAGGAGTTATTAGCAAAAGAAAAGAAAGGATTGTTTCAGGCAAGGTCACTTTTCCTTATGGGGGAGGGCAGGGATCTTACTAGGTGGGTCACTTTATCTTTTGAGGGGGAGTGGAGAGGGCCCATGTGACAGATTACCTCATTGATGCTGATCAAAAAAATTCCTGACTGACCCAGTTAAAACTGTATTTAGGTTAGGTGAGGTATTAAGTTCCAGTTTGGTGATTCGGCCTGAGTGACGCCATTTTGGGCCTGTGGGTTTTTTTGGTTTTTGTTTTGAACACAGTTTACTTTCTAGATCACTGGTTCATTACAAAGGTATTGAAGGAACAGCCAGATGGAGGAGATCGTTTAGGCAAGGAGTGTAGGAAGGGGCACCGCACCTCCACGCCTTCTCTGGGCGTACCACCCTCCCAGCACCCCCGTACGTACAGCTGCCCAGAAGCTCTCTAACCTCATCCTATTGGGTTTGTATGGAGGCTTCACGACATAATCAGGACTGATGAACTCATTGGCCACTGGTGATTGACTGGACCTCTAGCCCCTCTCCCCTCCCCCTGGTCAAGGGAGTGAGGCTGAAAGTTCCACTTGGTTGGTTCTCCTGCCAACCAGCCACCACCCTTAGGTCATCTAGGGGCTTTCCAAAAGCCGCCTCATTAGCTAAACCCACATTGAAAGAGACATGTTATGAGTAATAAAAGTCACCTTTATGGCACTTATCACTTAGGAAATGCCATGGGTTTAGGAGCTGTGGTCTAGAAACAGGACCAAGACCAGATACATATTTCTTACTATAAATCACAGGATTAAGTCACCATTCACCCCTTCACAACGCTGGTCTCCCACAGGGGCAAGCATGGTGTCTGACACAGATTCACGGATGGGGTAGGTGGGGAGTTGGATGTGGCCCCCCTTCTGTCCCCTCACCTCTGGCTCCCGCTAGTACCTGGACCACATTATCTGTTAGCACCAAGATTAGGGACAAGGAGGGGCTGAGGGCTGGAGGGAGACGCTGCCAGGGTGGAGTTTGGAAACAGGCTGACCTGGTTCTGGCACCGAATCTGTGCTTGAGCCCCTCTAGCTTCCTTGCCAATCTCTGTAGAATGGAGCTCATACCACCTGGTAGAGTTGTTCTGATTGCAAAGCAGTTAACATATATAAACGACCTTTCAGTGCCTAAAGCACAGTAGGGGCTCAATAAATAGCACAGTGGCTGGCAAAATACCAATGTCAGTGTTCAACTCTGTGCCACTGCACCACTAGACACACTCCGTCAGGGTCCCCGCTGCCTCTGGGGACACATGGGAGCCAAGTGTGGCTATACCTGCCTCATAAAGCCCTAGCGTCTACCCTCAGTCACAAAATTCTCTTTAGTTCTATTTACATTTATTAAGTACCTATTATGCGCCAGGCGCTGCCCTAGCCGCTGAGAATAGAGATCTAGAGACACAGAGCTTGCCCCTGGGGAGTTTGTAACTTAGTCCGGGAGTTATGTAGTCAGCCACCAAAGCCATTCCCGTCTAATGGGTATGTTCACGCGCATATATGCATAGGGAATGCTGGAGCAGGGAAGGTTCAGCCTAGGTGAGGGAATAAAGGCTTCCTGGAGGAGGTGGGAGGGGAGCGGAGTCTGGAGGATGAATAGATATTAGCATTAGAAGGTGCTTGTAAGGGGCACTTGGGTGGCACAGTCGGTTAAGCATCTGACTCTTGGTTTCGGCTCAGGTCGTGATCTCAGGGTGCTCGGATCGAGGCCTGCATCAGTCTCTGCACTGACTGTGGAAGTCTGCTAAAGTTTCTCTCTCTGTCCCTACACCCTGCACCCCCCACCCCCCCGCCGTGTTTGTATGCTTTCTCTCTCTCTCTCAAATAAGTAAATAAATCTTAAAAAAAAAAGAAGAGGTGCTTGTAAAAAACACACAGATTCCAGGACTCATCCTTTCAGTCTGGGGATTGATCCAGAAGTCTGCAATTTACCAAGAACCTCCCCCCCCGCCCCACAACACACACACACACACACACACACACACTCCACTTACGGATAAAAGCATTCACTAAAGTTGGAGACCACTGCTTTGTGAACTATGGGAAGTGGATTTGATATAGGTACAACTGAGGAGATCTTCTGGAAAAATCTTAGAGAAAAGGGGATAAACCATGAGAAATGTTTAGCAGACAAAATGCAGAATGTCTCTGGGAACAGGTGACAAGAGCGTTAAGGGAAAGGACAAAACAGAAGAAATGTAAGTTGAATCTCGGGTTTCTAGCTGGTGACAGAGCGGATGGAACAGATGGTCAATAGGGTTGGGAGACCCACCACTTCATGGTTCCCTAAAGTTGACTCAGTTGATGCAGTGGGTTAAAAGAAGCCCTCTTCTGCTTCCCCACTCCCCTGTGCATCCTCTCCCCAGGCTCGGGGCTCAGGCAGAGGGGGATGCAGGTGCTAGCGGAGGTTGAGGATGGGAGGGCAGGAATGAGTGTTGGGGGTCATCATTGAAGATGAGTTTAGTGGAGGGGACACTGGTTTTGAGCTGCCTCTGGGACACAAGTGTGTTCAGCCTGTAGTTTGAAGTGATTTGAAGGCTCGGGGGGTTTGGAGGTAGAAGTGTGGTTTGGGGGTCATTAGCATTGTTGAGATAAGAACCATGAACTCATTAGCATTGTTGGGTTCAAAGCTATGAACTCACCAAAGCATGGGGGGCAGACCTGGGACAGAATCCTCAGAAAGCCCACAAAATAGGAAGATGATCTTTATTAGGTTATATATGAAGAAAATGTTTGACCGCTTCCATTTTTCACACTGAGAAATCACTGGAAACAACCCAGGGAAGTTTAAATGGTAGCTGGACACCACAACTCCACCTTTGCTGGGAGAGCCCCCGCACAAACTTTCAGTATGTTCTATAAAGTCACCATGCACCCTGGGGTAGTCAATACTGAGCCCTGGCTTTCAGGGGAAATTCAGGGTTAGGGTCCTAGGAGCTTCCTGTCATAACATTTTCATCAGCCAAGCAATACATCACCTTGGTTTATGTGTGTTTTGGGGTGTTTAAAGACACATGATTTAGGGGCACATGGGTGGCTCAACAATTTAAGCGTCTGCCTTCGGCTCAGGTCATGATCTCGGGGTCCTGGGAGATCTGGGATCGAGCCTGCATCGGGCTCCCTGCTCAGTGGGGAGTCTGCTTCTCCCTCTCTCTCTGTTCCATCCCCTGTTTGTGCTTTCTCTCTCAAATAAATAAATTTTAAAAGCTTGTAAAAAAAAAAAAAAGACCCTTGATTTAATAATATACTGCTGGTTCATGAACATGGAACTCATGGCCAACAGCTCCGTAACTCCTGGTTGAACAAAGCTTATCTAACATACATTTTTCCCATAAGCACCTCCCAGCCTTCCTGCAGTTAGGAATGGCAGCCCTGGGCCTGGGGGGCCGTTTTAAACAGCGAAATCACCAAAAAGAAGCACAGGAATGTGAAAAACCTGGCACTTACAGTATGTGATCTGAAAGGAAAAGGCAGAGTGTTGCCTTGTTTGACCTCAGCTGGGAATATGTGCATCCGGGCCTCAAATTTTTGACCGCTCTGTACTTGCACATATAAAGCATCATGAGGATTGACTGTGGGATCACAAATGAATTTTAGCAAGGAGGCGCATTCGCAAACAATCCACGAATAATGAGGGTTCAGTGTACTGTAATTACATTCGTTTTGACTTTGTAAACATGATCATTTGAGAAAAAGCAACCGTTTCCATAATATCCATTTTCTTAAATGAGTCAAAAATGGAAACGATGTGGCTTAATTGGAAGGGTTTGGGACTAAGCATGAAGACCCCTGGGTTCTCGCCCCACCCACCCCCGGCTGCCCCCCCCACACGGGGGCCCATCACGGCTTTCCAAGCCCACATTTCTCATTTCTAAAACTAAATTAATTAGACTGAATAATTTTCAAGGATCCACCCATGTCTTTGATTATTTTTCTCTGTTTGCCTCGTTAATATAATCAAGATACTCTTAACTAGAATCTGACAGAAAAGATGACCAAACCTTGGACTTGCCTATTATGAAAGGCAGAGTAAACTACTGTTTCCATGCTTGCTTTTGGAGGTCAAGAAAATACTGTTGGTACTGCAGATAACTGGACAAGGAACAGAGAAAAGCTGGGAGCCTCTCCTAAAATGTGGTGACAATTCGAAACTAGAAAATGCTTTCTTCTCTACACGTGCGCACATGGTTTTGTTGACATTCTTCAGAGATTTTGGAATGGATTTCTTTTTTCGTCCTTGAGTCTTTCCTGGAGAATGTATTGGTTTTTCCCTTTCGAGGAAGGAGGTATAGATTGGAGAGGGGGACGCCCAGCATAAGGAGAGTACCCTTTACCCTTGGCAAACAGGTAAAACAAATTCACTTATGGAAAATGCAGTCCATCAGTGAAAGACTGTAAGTCCACCTCTTAATTAGGCCCATCTCCATAGTTACTGCTCTACCAGGCCTGTTGCAGCCACCTCCAGCTCGGTCCATCTGCCCCTTCAAACCACCTTCTATATTCAGTGAGCATCCGTGTCTTAAAAATATGTTCCTACATGTATATATATATATACGTATATATATATACGTATATATATATATGTGTATACATATATATAATTATGTTACACGTCTGCGTGAAGGGCTTCAGTGTCCCCAGGATAAAGTTTAGATCCTCCTTCCCTAGTCCCTTCTTCCTTATGTATCTCATGGTCTAGATGCCTGGGCAATTTGTTGTTCTCTTGATGAAGCTGACACGTCGCCCGCTCTGTTTGTCCGCACGGTTACTCCTTGACCGATGCTCTCTTGGCGAGTTTGTCTTGGGTGTTCCATGCCCAGCCTGGCTGTTCGCTGCTCCGTGCAGTCTTCCTGACTCTCGCAGGTGGAGTTCGACATTCCTTTCTCTCTACTTACCAAAACATAAACATCTGCCCGGGAGGACAAGAACCTCCAGACATCAGCCAGCATCCCCCCTGTGATGGGGGTCTGGGGTCTCTCTGCGCCCCCCTCCCACACCCCTTGGGGCATTCAGTCCCTTCTCTCCTGCTCCAGGAAGCTCCTGTGGTGCCTCTCAGCCCACTCATCATGAGAGGTCATTTTTCTCTCCAGGATATAAAGCTTTAGAACGTCTGCTAGAGCGGATGCCTTATGTATGGAAGTACCAAATGTTTTCAGTTAAGAGATGTTCACAGAACACCCTGCGGTGGTCACACAAATCTCGAGAGACTGATCACAGGTGACTTCAGAGCTCAGAGTCTCCCACAGCGGTCGGCACAGAGCTTTTCAGGGCCCAGGAAGTGCCACTTGGGATGTGTGTAAGCTCTCTGATGGGACAGGGCATTCGTGAAGGCAGCATCGCTACAGTGACCCTTTCTTCTGGGCCACTGGAGACCCAGTGCTGTTGGGTGAAGGGGTCATTGTTAAAGAAGGTTAAGTGTCCCTTTGAAGTAGTTACGAAGGATTTATCCAAGGTAGGTCTCCCTGCTTTAATCCTGGCTCACACGCATTCCCTGACCCTCCCTCCCCCAACCTGAAGTGACTTTTCTCCCAACTTTGAACTCCTAAGATGAATTCTTTTTTTTCTTATTCTTTTTGTTTTTGTTTTTGTATTTAAAATTATAATTCATATACCATTAAGTTCACCATTTTGAAGTGTGCAGTTCACAAAATTACACAACCATCACCACTAACTAATCCCAGAATATTTTCTGTACCCCCCATGACCCCCAGGCCCTGGCAACCACCAGTCTCCTCTCTGTCTCTGTGGTTGGCCTATTCTGAACATTGCAGATAAATGGAATTCTGTAATATGGAGCCTTCTGTGTCTGGCATCTTTTACTTTGCGTAGCGCTTTCATGGTGCATCCGTATTATAGCCTGAATCAGTAGTTTATCCTTTTTTATGAATGAATGATGTTCCATTGTATGGATGGACCTCATTTTGTTTATCTGCTCATTGGTTGGTGGATATTGGGTTGTTTCCATTTTTTGCCATGAACACTGACTTATAAGTTATCGTGTGAATATACATTCTCAGTTCTCTTGGGTCTCTACCTAGAAGTGGAATTGCTGGATCAGATGGTAACTCTGTGTGTGATATATTTTGAGGAACCACCAGATTATTTCCACAGCACCGAGGTGCATTCTTATGTTGCTCATGGCAATGACCACCTTCCACTTGTTGTGTGCCCCAGGCCCCTTCTGATTAGAACCTCGCAGGCCCAGATTGCCTCCAGCACTGATCTGTTCCACGCTTCAAGCACTGGGCCTTGTATATAATGGCAGCTCCGTAAGTTGACTGTAGAGGGGATATGAAAAGAGAGGTCATGTCCAAGGCCAGCTCACTGGTCCCCTCCGGGCACTATTAAGAGCCAGTAGTGCTAACAGATATTCTTAGCACTTGATATTTCTGGTCCCTGATATTTTCCCAGAAAGTCAGTTTACCTCTCTAAACCTTGCTTTCCTCATCTTTAAACTTGGACTGGATAAAGCCCAGTGGGTCTTTGAATTTGAGTCTGTGTAGCATAGCAGTTGAGAACAGACTCCAGAGTTAAGTCCTAGCTCCAGTATTTACCAGCTGTGGGATCTTGCACAAGTTAATTCCTTACCTATAAGCCTGTTTCCTTACCTGTCAAATGGACAAGTTAATAGTATCTATTTCATAGAGTTGGATTTTTTTTTAAGATTTATTTACTTATTTGAGAGAGTGTGTGTGCGTGCGTGCATGCACGCACATGCGTGAGCAGAAGGAGGGACAAAGAGGGAGAGAAAGAATCTCAAGCAGACTCTTGAGCATGGAGCCCAACAGGGGGGCTCCATCCCACGACCCTGAGATCATGACCTGGGCCAAAACCAAGAGTTGGAGGCTTAGCCAACGGCGCCACCCAGGTGCCACCATAGAGTTGTTTTGAGATTTAAATAAATCACCAAATTTAAAGCACTTAGAATAATGTCTGACATGTTACTAAGGGTTCAGTGACTTAGTGAGCATTATTTTTCCATAATACATTTATTTGTTTTCTCTTCGATTCATGTTCTCCCCAGAAACATGCAGGCTTTGTGAATTTTTTAGTTGAAAGTCTAGGCACTTAAGCAAGAATTTTAAAAACAGCACGAGTGCTGTCATCTTATTAGTTTCCGGAATACGGGGGCATGTTCTTCTGTCATGTGTCATTTGTTAACCTGAGCACATGTTTTTAAAGTCTTTTTTAAACATTAATATCTAACTTTCTATATTTTACATTCATATAATGTGTAGTATGTTCCTAATGTGAAGAGACTCAGATACTTTACTAAAAACTTCTAGGCAAATAAAAACTAGTTGACTGTTGTAGCGTGAGCAGTTGTTATACGAGAGATTGCGGCATTCTCGTAGCATCCAGAAAGTCTTGCTAATCAGACTTAAACAAAAAATGTTTCCTTTCTCTCTACTCACAACACTGCTGACACAAATGAATGGGGCTTTTTCTCAAACCAACCAATTCTCCAACTCTCTGGACACCAATGGGGTGTCCTACAGTTCAGTTCAATTCTAGCATTACCCAGAGTCAGCGCAGACCCCCAGGTGAAGGGCTCAGTCCCACGAGACTGCCCCCCCCCCACTCACACACAACTCCTAGCATGTCACCACCTGTGCTTCGGGCAACTGGCTCCAAATCGGGCGCCTACGACCCTTTCTCAGGTTCAGTAATTTGCTATAATGGCTCAAGAACTCAGGGAAACATTTATTTACATTTGCCAACTTATTATAAGGGATATCATAAAGGATACGGATGAACACCCAGAGGAAGAGATACACAGACGAGGTCTGGAAGGGTCCTGAACACGGCAGCTTCTGTCCCTGGGAGTTGAGGTGTCCCACCCCCCTGGCATGTAGATGCATTCACCAATCTGGAAACTCCCCAAACCCTGTACTTTTGGAATTTTCATGGAGGTTTCATTATGTAGGCAAGATTGATTATGAATTTAATTTCTCACCCCTCTCCCCTCCCTGGAGGTGGAGGGGTGGGGCTGAAAGTTCCAAGCTTCTAATTACAGCTTTCTGGTGACCAGCCCCCATCCAGGAGCCCACCCAGAGTCGCCTCATTAGAACAAAAAAATCCTCCTAACACCCAGGAAATTACAAGGGAGTTAGGCGCTCTGTGTCAGGAACCAGGGTCAGACACCAAATAATATTATATATTTTATTATGTCACAATACTAAAAATCAGTATTGTTGATTGATTTGAAATCAGACAATACAAAGAATGCGGTGTGCCCCAAAAATTAGAGTGGGCGCTTTTATTTAAATTTCAGAATTCCCTTATGTCCATTTTTGTTTCTGCAGTATTTTCTTCACTGAGCCTGGGCCTGCTTCCAGAACGATCCGCCACTCTAATGGTGTATGAAGATGTTGTCCAAATAGTCTCAGGATTCCAAGGTATGTTGAATATTGAAAAAGAGAAGTGGGGCGCCTGGGTGGCTCAGTTGGTTAAGCGACTGCCTTCGGCTCAGGTCATGATCCTGGAGTCCCGGGATCGAGTCCCACATCGGGCTCCCTGCTCGGCAGGGAGTCTGCTTCTCCCTCTGACCCTCCTCCCTCTCATGCTCTCTGTCTGTCATTCTCTCTCTCGCAAATAAATACAATCTTAAAAAAAAAAGAAAAAGAGAAGTGACAGTAACTTTTGTTACTGTCTGCTGTCTACTAAGATCTTAAAAGAGACAGCTTCTTGTCAGATGGTGATGGCAATGAATTTACCCAGAGCTGAACACAACGTGTGTTGTCCGTGTGAGTGCGCAAACACACTTGAATTTTTGGTTAAACTATCCACTGGCTGTGATCTTGTTTCTTTAGGGCCAGCCTTTAAGTGCGTGAGAAAAAAGAAGGGACCGCCACCACTCTGCCCATACCACATCTCTCTCTTTTCCAAAGTTGAGGATATTTACCTCGTGGGTTCAGAGCCCAGGACCCCACCTGAGCCTCATGAGCAAAGGTTCATAAGTATTCAAGGGGTTAGAGTTTCAGTTTTGTACAACAAAAAGGATCTAGAGATCTGTTGCACAATAATGTACCTAACAGGGCGCCTGGGTGGCTCAGTTGGTTAAGCGACTGCCTTCAGCTCAGGTCATGATCCTGGAGTCCCGGGATCGAGTCCCGCATCGGGCTCCCTGCTCGGCAGGGAGTCTGCTTCTCCCTCTGACCCTCCCCCCTCTCATGTGCTCTCTCTCTCATTCTCTCTCTCAAATAAATAAATAAATAAAATCTTTAAAAAAAAATAAATAAATAATGTACCTAACACTATTATACTGTACACTTAAAAATGATTAAGATGGTAAATTTAATGGTATGTGTTTTTTAACACAACAAAACAAAATACCCCCCCTTAGAAAAGAGAGAGAGAAGGTTCATAGACTTTCAAGTGTGGTCTTTTTCTCTCTCTTGTCCCTCATTTTCTTAACCCATCTGACATACATGCAGTGATGTGCATAAATGTGACCTCACACCTAATTTCTCTTGTGGAGACTCTAGTACCGAAAGCTTAAGGGATTTCTCTGAGCTGGTGGTGGGGTTAGAATTGGGAATAATACTTATGTCAAATGTATTTGTGCTGAGATCACTTTCTTTCATCTAAATCATGGGCCAGAGAGTGATCTTTCCAGCTTTTAATGTTCCATCAGATTAATTTTTTATTTACTTCATTTTAATACCATTTGATAAGAATCATTCTCTACCTAACCACATTCGTGTGCCATTTGCAAATGAAGTGAACTCATTCATTCCTTTTTTGTTGAGTGGCTGTGGGGAACGTGCAGAGGTGAACACCCAGCCATATAATTAACATATAACATTGTATTCCTTTTAGGCATACAACATAATGATTGGATATATGTGTATATTGCAAAATGATTGCCACAGTAAGGCTAGTTAACATCCCTCACCCCACATAGCTACAAATTTTTCTTCTTGTGATGAGAACTTTAAAGACCTTCTCTCTTAGCAACTTTCAAATATACAATACAGTATTAAACTGTAGTCACCATGCTGTACATTATATCCCCAGGACTTAGTTATAACTAGAAGTTTGTGCCTTTTGAGCCCCTTCACCCACTTCCCCCCCCCCCCCCCTCTGGCAACCACCAGTCTGTTCTGTTTCTATGAGTTCGGTTTATTTCAGATTGCACATGTAAGTGAGATCATGTAGTACCTATCTTTCTCTGTCTGGCTTATTTCACTTAGCTTAATGTCCTCCAGGTTCAACCATATTGTCACAAATGGCAGGATTTCCTTCTTTTTTATGGCTGAGTAATATTCCATCATAGATCACATTTTCTGTAGCCGTTTATCCGTTGATGGACACTTAGGTGTGTCCACGTCTTGGCTCTTCTAAATAATGCTGCAGTGAACATGGAGCGTGATAATGGTTTTCTTGAAATGAGGGAACGATTGTACTTCCTTCTCATGTTCTTCACTAAGAGAGGAATCTTTAGTGTCTTGCTCTCATTTCGACTGGACTAAATTCCGATAAAGACCAAAATGATCTCTATCAGAATTTTGGTCTTTATCAGAATTTAACCCAGTGGAAAATGATAGCAAGAGTCGAATGGTTGCAATGAATGTCCTTGATACAGATAGGCTGTCCTCACCCATTTATGTCATGGCATAGGTTAGGATAAGCAGAGTATAATTTAGAGCTGACTGCAGCTCTTCAAATAGCAAATGAGAGTGACGAATCCCCTGGACCAGACTCCTTGTGGCTTTGGAGTTTGAGATCGACTTCTCATCTCCTGAGGAGAGGAGCCCATACAGCCTGCAAGCAACTCAGACCCAGCCTGGTCGGGACTCTGCTGCTTCTGATTGGGGTTGTTGCTGTGCCATGTGTCCACGTGGTGGGGGGACTGACACAAAGCAGTTAAACAGGGAGTGCGACCCACATGTCATAGCATCTTCTTTTTAGATATGCCTTAGGACCCATTGTTTTCTTTCACAGCCTCGAATGTTTTGATTTTTTATTTAAAAAAACTGACCACGGGGCACCTGGGTGGCTCAGTCAGTTGGGCATCTGCTTTGGCCCAGGTCATGCTCCCGGGGTGCTGGGATCGAGCCCCGTGTCGGCTCCCTGCTTGGCAGGGAGTCTGCTTCTCCCTCACTTTCTGCCCCTCCCCCCGCTTGTGCGCACTCTCTCGCTCTCTCTCAAATAAATAGTCTTTTAAAAATAAATAAATAAAAATAAAAGTAAAAAACTGACCACCTGCTATATGTTACACAACATTCTAAGTGTTCCTCTTAACTGGCCCTTCCCCCACCATTTCCTCAGAGTTAGTCCTCATCTCCTCTCTTGCTGGCTGTTCTCATTCTTTGTTCCAGTTTTCTTCTGCTTTCTCTGAATTAACCATTCTTTCCCCGAGATGTTGGTCCACCAACATCTTTGGTAGAACGTTCTCAAGAAGCCAGCTGGGCTTCTGCAGTGTGGACCTGCCCGTGGGCCTTTATAAATGGAGACGAGCCAGGCTGCAGGATACAGACCAGAAACGACATTGTCCAGGAGAGCCCACCGCACCCCGCCCCACCCCTGCCTGCCCCAGCCCTCCCTCACCCTGTGTCCTCTGGGCACAGATACGGCTGCAGCAACTCCCTTCCTCCTCTTCTCTGAGCACCGCCCCCCTTCCTGGTCTGAAATGTCCCTGAGCTCACACAGCCTTCCCTGCAGCCTTCTCAAGTGGGGGCTGAGCTTCCATGACTTGCCTCTTTGCGGCTCCTTGGAGGCTGACTGGACCACTCACCACCAGTGTCTTGGTCAACTTTCCTCCTGGACTCATGATATGAGCTCCTAGTTCCCAGGCTCACGATGCTCCTCTAATTGTTTCTTGGGGACGTTAGCATACCTACAGACGATGCCCATCTGGTCCCCCTACTGCTGTTCCACTCCCGGGGTGCTTCTCTCCCCCACTGGGTGAGTGACCACCCACTTCTGCAGGCATGCCTTAGGCCTCCTCATTCCAGCAAATGCACCACCTCCAAGCTCAGCCACCACATTCCCTCCTCTTACCTGTGACAACAGCTTACATACCACTGAGGGCTCCAGAGCCATGACCCACCATGTCCTTGCCAACAGGATTCCCTCCCTCCCCAGCCGAAGTGCCATGGCCCTTCGTTGGAATTGTCCCCTTGCAGTACCCGCCCCCCAGTGGTGTTGCTCCCCTCCCCCTCTGCCACGTTTGCCTGACTCAGTAACTTCTGAGCCTGGTTGACCTGAGCCACGTTTGGCCACGCCAGCACAACCACACGTGGCTGGACGGACCCTCACATTGCAGCCACTGGTTGTGCAGCTGGTTCATGACCACAGGCCTCGAATGGGCATCAGCCCTGCGAGACAGGGGCCCTTCCTGGTCATTTGTTTTCTGAGTCTCCAAGACGACTTTGACACCCTCTTCTCCATCTCCCGACTTCCTGTGTGTACACCCACACTCACATCCTCGATCTCAGCTCATGACGTCGCTACATACTTCACGGAGAAACTGAGAACCCTCCCTTGCCCACCGCAAGTCCACACACGCGCCCGCTGCTCCTTGTTGTGCTGGAAGGAGGGTCCCTGTCCAAGTACATGCCACTCCCTCTGTTTGTGCTCTGCATCCCCATCTCTTCTCTTCCGCGGGGACTTCAGTGTTCCCTCTTGCTCCCGCCCCACCGTTTTCTCCCACACTGGAGTGGACAAATATTACAATTGTGCATCTCTGCCAGTTGCTTCCGCAACCATGCCTGGCTCTAGCCACTGCCCTGGGTCCCTGTGACGTCTACATGCCCTTCTTTCCTGTTTCCTCGACTGTCTTTCCCTGTTCAGCACACTGCAAGCCCTCCCCTGCTTCATTGCTCCGTACCGACTGCTTTGTTGGAGTCTCTTATAGCCCCATGTGGCCAAACCCAAGGACGTTTCTCTCCGCATCTCCCTGGACGTCTCCACAGCATCCTACAGAGATGACTCGAGACTCTCCTCCCTTCACTCCCGTAACATCATGCCTTGATTTTCTTTCTCCTCTTGGTCACTTCTCTGGACACTCCGGTGACTGTTCTGGGCCTACATTTCTTCTTTCCAGGACTCTCCCTAGAAGATATCATGGGCCCATGCCTTAATGCTCCCCGGACACAGATAACTCCCAGTCTCACCTCCAGCCTGGACTCCCTGAGAAGGAGGCCCAGAGCTAGCTGCTGCTTTGTCATTTCCACTTGGCTGTCTAATAGGCATCTCAGACTTATACACACAGAACTCTGGCTGTGTTTTACTCTCCATCTCCGTAGGCAGTACAAACATGGTACCTCAGGGGTCAAGACAAACCCTAGGAACTACCCCTGACCCTTCTGTCCTCACAGCTGGCTCCCTGGCAGGGCTGCTTCTCTCCATCTGTGTTGCACCACTTGGATCCAAGACACTAACCCCACCCCCCCACCCCCCCAACCCGGCCCGGAGAGTTGCAGTAGGTTTTTAATTGGCTGTCTCGTTCCCACCCTCACCAACCTATAATCTAGTCTTCACCCAGTTACAGCGATCAAGTCCCCTTGCTTCTGCTCTTCAGCAGCTTTTCCTCTGTACTTGGAATAAAATCCCAAATGCTTACACTCGGTGCTGGACAGCGCCCTGGCCCTGAGTCTCGGTGGCTGCGCGATTACCTGGAAGGTAAGGGTCGGTAAGAAGGGGCGGAGACTGCAGTATTTGTATACATGGTTTCCCGTGGGCAGGTTTTCTGCAGCGGCCCCTCCACACATACTTCTTAGTCCCCACAGTTCCCATTGTAGACCTTTCCTCTTCTCCTTCCCAGGCACCTTTGACCTCCACTGCACCCACGTGTGTGACCCCTTCTCAGTCCCCCTCTCCCCGGGAGTGGCACTAACCCTAGCAAGCTGTTTGTGACAAGGGCTCACACTGCAGCCTACGGAGCCCATTGCTGTAACCACACTTTATCCCACCATGCCTGCCAGACCTCCTCGTCACTGCCCACTCCGCCCCTCACTGTCGCCCGCCCACCCTGAGACCTCATTGTCTCCCCTGGTGACTCTGAGGGGCTTCTTGAAGGATCTCCGCATCGTGTCATATGCCCTCGGTAAACCATCACCTTCGCCCCGGGTACCAGTTGTGCGTGACCCTCATCTCTCCTTCTTGTGCTCTATGAGTCAAATAGCGTTCCAGGGCCCAGGCCTTATACCCTGAGTAATTTCACGTGATGTCCCCGTGCTTGCACACACTTGCCTTGTTTCTGTTGCCCACTTGCATTGCCAGGCCTGTGCCCTGATCCAGGCCCTGGTCACTCTCCCCTCGGACCATGCAGCAGCCCCCAGTTGGTGTACTTGCCTCTAGTCTTTGAGTTTGGATTGGTGCTGGGCATGAGATTGACCAGACTTCCCACCTCTTGTGTTTCCTTTCCAGTACACCTTGCACTAAACTGCTAGAGGAATCTTCTGGGAGCAGAGCTCTAGTTCTTTCACTCCCCCATCCTCCCTCCCCTCCCCCATGCCCTAGAATAAAATCCAGTCTCCTTCCACAGCGCACACCCACTTTGTGATCCAGCCTCAGCCTCCCTTCTCTGGGCTCTTCTCCTTCACATATTGAAGGAGAAAGTATTCTAGCCTAACTGAATTTCCTTTTCTGTTTTCCATCTGGGGTGTCCCACCCCACCTTGCAATCTGTCTTCAAGCCCTCCTTGGACGTCAAGACCAGCTAAGGACACATCCTCCAGGAGGTCTTGTCTCCATCTTCCCTGGAGATGTGATTCATGCAGGTGCCTTGCCCTTCAACCTCAGCAGCCAAGGGGCTTATATCATGTGACCCCTGGCTCAGGGGTAACCAGTCCACAGTGCAGCCAAGGGCTGGGACCCAGCTGGAAGAGAAAGTCTGGAGCCATCCGTTCTTCTCTCTCTTCCTTTTAGTGGAATCAAGCTAAGAACCCAGAAGAGGTGAGACTCTCAGCTGAGTGGTTCTGAGGCACAGAGGGTCTGTGAGCATGCCAGGCCACCTTGGAGCCCAGGTTAGAAGAGAAGAGAAAGTATGAGTAAGAAAAGGGAGGCAGTTAGTAGCAGGTCAGAGAAACGCAGATTGGGGATTAGTGGAGTCCTGTTGATGACACTGCATTCAAGTGAAATCTACAGACACCTGCTGTGTTGCCCCGAGTTGTCCTGAGCCCAGAACCAGGTGTTCCTGCAGCTTCCATGCCCTCTGGCTCCCATCCTTGCATTCTGACCCATCTCTGTCTCCCTTCTTGCCCTTCATGTCTTTATCAATAACCAGAAGAGTGTATTAAAACAACCCTCTAGCTGGGGGCTGTGTATCTTTTTATGATAACTCCCTTTCCCATATTTGGTAGTAATACCTTATCTTCCCAACTAACATTTTAAAATCTGAAGGTAAGAAGTATGTCATGTTCATCTTAAAACCTTCCCAGGGCCTGGCCCTATACCTGCCTTATGATAGGTATTCAATGAGCAATTCACTGAATGACTGAATAAATAAAAAAAAATTTTTTAGGGATGCTTCGGTGGCCCAGTCGGTTAAGTGTCTGCCTTTGGCTCAGGTCATGATCCCAGGGTCCTGGATTGAGTCCTCCATGGGGCTCCTTGCTCAGCGGGGAGACTGCTTCTCCCTCTGCCTCTGCCCTGCTTGTGCTCTGTCTCTCTGTCTCTCTGACAAATAAATAAAATCTTAGGAAAAAATTCTAAGATTTTATTTACTCATTTGAGAGAGAGAGCGAGAGAACAAGCACAGAGGGAGAGGGAGAAAGCAGACTCCCCTCCAAGCAGGGAGCCTGCTTCTCCCTCTGCCCCTCTCTCTCTCTATATATATATCTCTTATGAATAAATAAATAAAATCTTTAAAAAAATAATAATGCTGCATGCTGTTTCATGTTTTCTTACCAGTTGGAAGGAAAGCCATGTGTAGATAATTTTTGGTCTTTGCAGTTCTGTTCTATAAAATTAATATAAAACTGTATTTATAAAAGCTGTATTAAATGTTTGTTCTCAGATTGGTCAAGTGTAGGTGAATTTATTTTTTTTCGTGGATTCAGAGGAGAAAAATCAATTCTTATTCGATCAGAAATGTAAGTACTGTAAGTCTTTGAATTTTAACGTGTTGCTCAGATGTTATAATGTGTCAAACGCTCCTGAGAAAAGGTAGGTAGTGTGCCGACAGTTCAGTGATGAAGCTTCACACGTTACGTGCATAGTCTTAGGTGATGAGTTTTATGTGACACTAAAGTAAAAGCTTTCAAAGAATGAAGGCCACTGGGTGGAGATGAACACAGAAGAGGGGAAGGAGCCCATTGTTCTCGGTAGTTAGATGTTTCATGCTTCAGTGGATGTTTTTGTTTTGAAATATTTACACCCAAGTAAAATAGAATAAACTCATAGAAAATGAGTTTTCCTAGAAAAATAAAAAGACTGCCCACTTGTTTTCCTCTCTGTAGGTACAGTATTTGTGTAAATTCTGAGCAGTTGGCCTGCAGCTCTGGCTCTCAGAGCATCCAGCAGACCTTCATGGGTCTCAGAAATGGGGCATTTTGTTGACTCCGAATGTAAGGACATAAATAAGAAGGTACCGTGTGGTGTGTGTGTACACACACACACACACACACACACACACACACACACCATAGAATAGTATTCAGCCATCAAAAAGAATGAAATCTTGCCATTTACAATGGTGTGGATGGAACTAGAGGGTATTATGCTAAGCAAAATAAGTCAGGGAAAGACAAAGACCATATGATTTCACTCATATGTGGAATTTAAGAAACAAAACAGATGAACATAGGGGAAGGGAAGGAAAAATAAAATAAGGTAAAAACAGGGAGACAAACCATCAGAGACTCTTAACTCTAGGAAACAAACTGAGGGTTGCTGGAGGGGAGGTGGGTGGCGGAATGAGGTAACTGGGTGATGGGCATTAAGGGGGGTACTTGATGTAATGGGCACTGGGTGTTCTATGCACCTGATGAATCACTAAACAAATAATACACCATATGTCAACTAAATTGAACTTACATTTAAAAAAATAATAGGATACCATGAAGATGCCTGACTGCTCAGGGGGGCACTGTCAGCACCCAACTGACTTCAGGCCCCCAGAGCTCCACTGTAAGCCACGCCCACCTCATGCACACCGCGCCCCGCACTACCCGCCTCCGTGCCCCTGTTCTTAGCGATGACCTCACCACGGTTCACGGAGAGGAGAAGCCACCAGGGGAGGATGGTTTGGTGGCTTCTCTCTGGCCTTGTAACGTGTCTGCTACGGTCCCTCCTCCACCACGGGCCCCTTCTCTCGCAGGTCCTTCCACCCCTTATCTCTTCAGGCCTCCCTCCATCGTTCTCCTCCCGCTGTCCCTCAGCTCCCTGAACCCTGCCATTCCAGGAAAAGCCCTTCCTAACCCCCCTTCCTCCTTCAGGCTCCACTCGCGTTTCCATCCTCTCCCAAACGGGAGAAGTCCGCCCTCACGCGTTGCACGCCTCAGTTTTCCTTTGCCTCACGCCATTCTGGAAGTTTCCCTTACAGAGTTCCATGGAGCTTGAGGCTGCCGGGGGGCCTCCTTCTGGGTCCTGGTCACCCCGCGAGGCGTGGAGGGTGGGGGGTGGGGGCCGGGTCGAGCTGCGCAGACCCAGGCGTCCTCCTGGAGGATGGCTTCTCACTCCTCAGCTCCTTGCCCCTCTGGCCTCTTCCCGCTCTTTCTTCCCTGCCCTCGTGTCCGCCTCCAGCTACCTCTTCCATCCCCAGGCCGCTGTCTTTATTCGGCATTCCGTCGTTTCTCACGTGAACCCCTTAGGACAGCCTCCTGGCCGACCTCTAGTCCCTCCATCCCTCCACCCGCCACCGTCAGAACGGGGGTGAGAGCAAACGCGATCTTTTCCCTCCCATCCTGGGAACCCCGCCGACACCCTTGCACCTGGCTCCCAGGGCCCCCCGCCCTCCCCAGCCTCCCTGCTCAGGCTGGCCCTGCTTCCAGGTGTGCGCTCCCTTCCCCCCGCCCCCACACCGCCTCCAGACACAGTCACAGATGCCACCCACGGAGCTCTCTCGAAGTTTCCTCTGTACTTTTCCACATAGGTCTCTTATTTTGGCACTTAAAACATTGTGGTAATTAAGCCATTCCCATGAAGCCTTCTGTACTCCTGAGCCCCAGGACGGCGGAGCCTTTGTCCTTTTCCTCTTCACATATCCAGTGCCCCTTGCAGAGAAGAGGCATGTCTGGATCATTGTGAGGATGCTCAGAGTATCTTGTGCAGTGGTTCCCAGTCTGGAGCAGTTTTGTCCCCCAAGGATGTTGGGCAGTGTCTGGTGACGTTTTTAGTTGTCACGACTTGGGAGCTGCTCCTGGCATCTGATGGATAGAAGCCAAGGATGCTGTCAGACATGATGCAGTGCCTAGGCACCCCAGCCCCGCACTCCCCAACAAAGAATTACCTGGCCTGAAATGTGAGTAGGGCCAAATTGAGGAATCCTGACCTAGTCAGAATTAAGACAGATCGCTATTTGGATCTAGTGAGCTGCCCAATGTAGTTTATCTTTACATGTAATTCTATAAATATTGTTGAGCACCAGCTATGTATAGAACACAGTGCAATGTGTTTTACAGAGCACCTGCTTTCAAGAAGCTTCCATCTAAAAGGGGAGAGGAGATGGGAAATTAATGTTTATCCTGTACCTGTTATGTACCCGGAGGCCCTGCTAGGCATCACGCATGTGCGCTCAGATCTGGCATCACAGCACCGTATTACGAGACAAGCATGATTCATACCTGTTTGAAAGGTAAAGAACCTGGAGCCCAAAGTCACTCAAATAAAAGATGATAGAAGAAAGATTTAAATGTAGCACTGAGTGATTCCACTGCTCCGTGTTCTTTTCTCATGGTGCCTCTGATTAGGGAGATGTACACGTTTCCAAATAAACATAATACAGGGCACAGTAAAATCCGTGCTGGAAGAGCGCCTGGGGGGCTCAGTCGGTTAAGTGTCTGCCTTCAGCTCAGGTCCTGATCCCGAGGTCCTGGGATCAAGCCCCTCGAGTCCAGCTCCCCGCTCAGTGGGGATCTGCTTCTCTCTCTCCCCCTGCCCCTCCCCACAGCTCGTGTTTTCTCTCTCTCTCTCTCTCAAATAAAATCTTTAAAAAATAATAATAATAACTGTTAATTCTGAAGTACTGAACTGCACCTCTCATATACAGGATGGGAATTAGAGCAGGTTGGGTCTGTGCTAGTCTGTAACTGTCACCGCCATCATTGTTTGCTAAGTGGTGGCAATCCACTGAAGGTCTCTGAGCAGAGGAGGAATGTGACCAGAGCGACTTTAGAAAAGTCAGTGTGTCAGTAGATGGAGTGGCAAAGGTGAAAGGCGGGAGCACAGTTAAGGCAAGGGGTGATGTAGGTTGATGTAGGGTGGAGGCAGAAAAGGAGGAGAAGATGATGCTGGAAATGTTGATGAGAGATTAGCCAGTCCTGGCAGTGAGTGGATGTGCAGAAAAATCGAAAGGGACAATGATGGCAGCCTGGAAGCAAAGCTGGGTGTTGAGCAGAACGGGGGTGTGGTGAAGTGGGAGAGAAGCTAGGGGATGGTGTTGGAGTGCCGGTGGGGCATCCAGGTGGAGGTGTCCAGAAGGCAGAGAAAATACAGACACCGGGCTCAGAAGAGCATCGGGGCAGACAGGAAGGCCACCACGGAGGGGAGTCAATAAGGTAAGAACCCAGAAACAATGGAGGCAGCTGAAGGCAGCCCCATAGGAACTGTTTCATTTGGAGGTGGGAGGAGAAAAAACATACTTGCAGAGGAAAAAGCCAGCTGACTCGAGAGACCAGTGTGCAGGACTGTGAATGCCAAGCAGGAGGGGTTCCTGGGCGGGGGCGGTGAACAGTGTGGGCCATTGTAAAGAGGTCAGTGAGGAGGAAGGCCGAGAAATAGTCATGGGTTTGCAGATTATACAGTCATCCATTGACATTTCCGAGGGCGGTGTGTGTTGTGGGTAAAAGCCAGATCATTGGGGGCTGGGTGGAAGGAGAGGAGGCATTCCCTTACGGGGATAACAGCATTCAAGTCCTGTCTTGGTGTTATTTTTCTACATGAGGAAGGAATGGGTATGTTTGTTGGTTGTGGAGGAAAAGCCTGTAGAGAAAGATGATTAACAAAGGCAAGAAGAGTTGGTTGGGCCAAGTCTTGCAGCATCACAAGCAGAAGTTGGGATGGAGGCTTGGGTTGACTGACCCTGGAGGAGAGCAGGGACAGAAGGGAGAAGAGAAGAGGGAAGAAAGAGATTTTGAAGTACAGAGACAGTAGGTGGTGGCCCCATTGTTTTCAGTAACAGAAGGCCTGAGCATCTGGGGCTGGGGATGGAACCCTGAGTCTGAGAAGAACAGAGAAAATTTGAGAACCCGCTGTTGTGGGGAATATGGGAGAGGCATCCAGAAAAGACCTAGCCAGGCCTGTCTCCTCGGTCCTCCCATCCCCAGCCAGTCACACCTCGTCCTGGAATTGCAGAAATCCAGCAGCACTGATAGAGGAAGATAGGCGTGAGGACATAACCGCTCCCCAGCCCCACACAGACACTTTGGATTCCATTTACACTGAGGCCTAGAGTAGCTTCCACCCTTCTGTAACTCCTCAGATGTTTCTTGGGTCATTTCGGCAGGCAGAGAGAGGTCTTGCCTTTGCTCTGTGTCTGGGAGTGTGTTTGGTCCCTCAGCAGACAGGGATCCATGTCATGCTGGTCACAGCATGCGTCCAATCGCTGGACAGACACGTCCCCTGCTAGTTAACCTGCCCCAGGCATTGCCCCTCTGTGCCCCCCACCCACCAGTCACAGCAGATAGAGCCCAGATGTCTGGCTCGTGACCAAGTTCTCCTGCACAAAAAAGGAAGGGGAGGCGGCAGAGGGAGGGCAGAGCAGGGGTGGGGAGGGGAGAGAGATGCATCTCCCACTAAAATGCATGATAAGCCAGAGAGCAAGAGAAGGCTGCGTGTCTGTTGAGAGAGAGGTGAGGGAGAGAGGGAAGGGAGGACAGCCAATGGCCCCTGAGAGCCGGGGAGCAGTTAGGTCTGGGGTCTCCCAAGTTCCAGGCCAGTCCCCCTGAGGGGGTCAGTGTGATCCCCCCCTTGACCTGTCAGCAGTCACCCTTTTCCTGAGGCCTGGAAGGCAGCACCTCTCCCACCCTGTTCTGCCTCAACCCTCATGAGGACAAGTCCCTCTTGGCCCCGTCACACTATAGACACTCTTTTCTTCTTACTAGCAAGTTCTTTGTTTCCCCCACTGTGTGTAACGAAGGCGGGCACCAGCAGCATTGTTTAGATTGAAAAACAGTAGACAAAGGGAAATAAGTTCTGGGAAAGTTCACTCTCACTGACAACAATAATAGGATCAGGGAGGGAGTAATGTTATGTCGTTGGGGGCGAAGGGGTGAAAAAGAAAAGGTTGGCTTTGACTTTCCATCTCCAAGTGCAGCAGGGAGAAGAACAGAGAAGCAGACCGCTCCTCGCCGGGCGTGGAGGTGGTCCTGGGGGGCTCGAGGTGTCCAGACTCTGTGTGGACCAAGGAGGTGACAGAAGGAAGACATCAGTCTTCTGTGACATCAAAGGAAAAGACCAGACTGAACAGAGCTGGGAGTGAACAGAGACAGATACTTGGATGCTAGTGCATCGCCGTGGGTTGTTTTGGGGGTAGAGAGAAGCCATGGAGGTTTGAGACAGGACCGCGTATCCATCCAGTTAGTTTCAGCGGAGGTGACGGAACGCAGATAGGAGTCATGACTTGGGGCATCGGGCTCCCAGGGGCCCGAAAGTGGGGCCTGTGTTTCACGGAGTGGAGAACCAGTCATCTGAGAACTCTAACCAGTGATTTTTAGGTGGTATGGGGGGCATCTGACTCTCCACCACCTCGCTGGTACATGCTCTAGCCAGCCTACCCCAAACTTCACATCTCTTGAGCTTCTGCGGCCTCACTTGTAGGAAGAGGAATGTGGACTCTTTGATACCTTTGAGCTCTAAAACTCCCTTATGCTTCAGAACCCTTTTGGATAAGCTTATTCCATACCTGAAAGTTTCTGATCCAGGGTTAAAAGGAACCCTGGGGTAGGCATAAAGACCACCAGCTTGGGGCTGGGCTGTGGTGCCAGACAGCCCCAGCCCCAGACGGGGGGCAGGGAGCCCCCAGCGGACCACAGGGGAAACCGCAGGCCCGGGGCAGGATATGCAGTGACCAGAATGCCAGGGCAGATCACTGCTTTTGAGGAATGGCTGTTTTAATCCACAGAAGTGTGTAAGTGCCACAACTCCCACTTGTATTAACTTGTGTCTTCGGGATGTTTTTGCTGGGTTTGCGCAAAATGATTTAGCACCTTGACGTCTTGTGACTGTCGCCATAGCATTAGGGGAACACAGGTTCCGGTTCTGCAGCCAAAACAACATCTGGAGCCCATGCTGCCGACGGTATCACCCGGGTAACTGAAGGGGCCCAGGCCGTCCTTCTGCACACGGAGCTGCCTGCCCCAAAGGGAGTGTTCCCACCTCCTTTCTAGAGCCTCGTCCTCAAACGCCCAACATGAGCTGTGACGAATAGGGTGCACCCCACCCGCAGAGACTGGATGCCACATGGCAGCTTCTCGTTTGTAGTTCTTGTCCAGGCTGCACATTGAATTCCGTTGCTGGGCTTCAGTTTGGTCTGTGGAGGGAAACCAGATTTTACCAGAAGATTAAGGAGGTGTTTGTAACAGTCTCAAAGGGTGTCGCTTGCTTTGTTTACGTAAAGAGATGAACTGTCATCTACTCGTTTCACTGATGCAGACTTCCTTTCCTAAAATGTTGCCCCCCCCCCCAAGGGCGAATGCTGGGCAGTGCAAAGCTTGCTCACAAATAGGACTTGGAAAGCTTTTTTGTTAAAAACCTAAATAACATCCTGTGTCAAAACAAATGTGACAATGGGCTATTATTTCTATCCCCATAATAGCATGTTGTCACATCTTTGTGCCCTGTGGGGCGCTGCGAATGGGGGATGGGCAGAGAGGCGGGGACGAGGGGGAGGGGGCGGGGAGGCGCTTTGCCACTTGGAGTAGCGCTTCCTGGTTGCCTGAGATTTGCCGCTCCCCCGGGAGGTAACTCCGAAGTTCATTTCTGCAGGTGCCCGGCCACAGCCTCGAGTTCACTTCCAGAGGAGAGCCCTGCGGCTGCCTGAGAACACCAGCTACAGCGACCTGACGGCCTTCCTCACTGCCGCCAGCGCTCCGTCCGAGGTGGACAGTTTTCCTTATCTGCGAGGCTTGGATGGAAATGGAACAGGTAATTGGAGTCTCTTCTCCTCTCAGCTGGGGCTTCTGTGGTTGCATTTGGGGATGTGGCTCGAAGCGTTAGTACTGCCCAGAAGAACCACCGGAGTTGTGAAAGTTCAAGTGCGTTAGAGCGGTGTTAGTTCGGGATTCCCGTCTACACCACCGCAGAAGTACATTTGAGTGCACCTGTCTCCTTCAGCCATCTTGGCTGACGTACCTTCGGAGCTCCCCTTTGGTAGACTAAATATATTTAATTCAGAGAAGTGCTTATAATTGAAGTTGGGTTTGTTGTTGTTTTTTTTTTCCCAAGTATAAGGCTCTCTGCCCTTGTCCCACTTCCCTCTGGAGTGGGTTTGGTGGAGCCGCCTGCGTGGCCGCCCTCCCTCTCCCACCCACGGGTCACAGCGGGGAGGGGAAGGGGGGCAGTGGCTCTGATGCAGACAGTGGGGACAACGGGGATGTCATGTCTAGGAATCAGGAGCATTTAGGAGCGGGATCCTCTTCTCTACCATCTGCACCCACCCAGCATTTTCCCACATCTTTCCATCCTCTGCGCTTTTCTCTTTGCCTTGACTTGGCAAGCAGTGGTCAGGCTTTGATGTTGATTTGAATCCAGACCTCTAAGTCAGCTTGGTCCCTGTCACCCTGGACTGGCCGGACACATAGAACTGAAAAATCAGAGAAACAAAAAACCAGCAGCCAGAAAATATGTAACAATTCCTTATCAGTAAAAAGACTGGCTTGCAGCCAACAGTGCACTCGGCACTCGCGTGGTGCCTAGTCCTAGGGACTGGAAAGTGGCAGATGCTGAGGTCCTGAGTCATTTCTTGTCTCCCCTCTTCTTTTCCCGACACTTTTGATTAGTCACAACATAAACTTGAAAACCAGAGGCTGTTCTGGGTTAAATCCTACCAGGTGAGGAGGTGACTGCATTTTCCCCAAAATGCTTTTATTGAATTTCCCTGACTTGTCCAGTGCTTTACATAAACGGATCTTGGATCCTTCTGAAAAAGCTTTTACACCTGCAGCATCTGATCCATTTTGTAGAATGCTGACGAATTTCTGGTGACCAGTCAAGGTGACCTGGTGATTTGTTACTCACTTTTCGCCCGTTTGTGGCACCTGCTTTCAGAAATGGTTCTCCTTACTTTAATTTTATACATGATGAAGATGCAATTAAGACATCAGTAACTGGCCGTCGGATAAAACTGCATGGTAGTAACAGTAAACATTAAGTAAACATTATTGGGGGGAAAATGTTGACTTTTACTCTAAGC
The DNA here is from genome assembly GCF_002201575.2 of Neomonachus schauinslandi. NCBI lineage: Eukaryota > Metazoa > Chordata > Mammalia > Carnivora > Phocidae > Neomonachus > Neomonachus schauinslandi. The sequence goes on from NC_058407.1 coordinate 123,615,370, forward strand.
GTACAGGCCGAGGAGAAAAGTAGTATTTCAGGGAACATGAAAAAGTACAATTTGAGACCATCATGCAACCTCCACCCAACAAATGGTGCACAATCATAAAACCCTAACTTGGAGGGACGACCTCATTCCTCAGAGCTCATTAATTTTTCTGTGCCCCATTTCCAAGAGCTCTTGAATAAATTATGAAATCCGAGATGATGGGGAAGGGAGAAGAACAAAAAGACATAGAACTATTGATTTTAGAGGGGTTTGTTTTATTTTAAAATCACTGTGTTATTTCAGAGGGAAGAAAGAAGGTCTTTAGAAGGTTACATGCAACTTCTTTTCCACTGAAAACACTGACAGCTGATGTGGGAAGAGGAATCCGACCTACTTGAGGGCTGCCAGGAAAGGCGACCACCCCTGGGCATGTTGGCTCACACCTGTGAGCACATTGGAGCGTGGACTCCGCTTAGCACCCCGACATCTCACCAGCTAGGTGCCTATGTCCAGTTTCCCATGGTGCAGAGCCTCTCTTCCCCACCCCCCAACACTTGCTTGCTTGCCTCCTGTTTTATAAGATGCATCTAAGAGATCTCAGCTTTGCGTGAGGGCCCGGCCCACACATAGCTGTGTGAGACGGCAGGTCCTAACCAGAGTCCGGCAAAGGTGAATGGAGGCCACGAGTGGGGTTGGAAAGGGCTCTGAAGGCTGGTGTCCTCGGAGTGTTCTTGGTTGTGTCCAGTTCAGAGGGAGTTTATCCAGAGTTGTAAATAGAACAACTCAGCCAGATGGAGATTTGGCCCATGTTCTCATTTGTTCACCTCCGTCCACCTGCTCCATAGTGTCCTGGTGTCACATGGGGCCGCCGGCTCCCCCACACAGGCCTGAGACACTGCACCTTCACGGCATCACGCTCCCCACTCTGGTTGCTAAGAAAGCACACAACCGTCCTTTGACATTCCCAAGGGGTTTTCAAGAAATGACTCCTGCTAGTAACTCCAGGAAGACAGAGAGGAGTCCGTAAAATGACTAACATCCAGCAAAGCTGGAAACAGAACGCAAAGCCAAACAGAACCCTAGATGCTCTCTGAGCAAAACCCCTCACGTTACAAGGGACGGGTCGGAGACCTCCTAAGCTTGGTCCAGTGGTGCCGCCTCCTCCCCCTGCTGCCTTTGCCTGACACCTATCTTTATTGGGACATGACAGGAGCCTGGTAACATCAGGAGAGGGGACAAGAGGGAAAGATCTCATTATATACAGAACTCAGTGCTTTGTGTAGAGTTGCAGTCTTAGAACAAGTGCTGGAAGGGAAACAGTTGAGCCCTTCGAAGTATGACTCATTCCAGAATAGAGTGGGAGGGTAAAGGGAGAGTGTTTGGGAAGGCAGAGTACGAGTGGGCCTTTAGCGGGGCACTGAGAAAGAGAAAAGAAGCCTCAAGAAAGCAAGTGTAACTGCCTGCTCTGTCTTCTAACGGAGAGCTTTTAAAAGAACCTTAAATCACGTGAACCTAATGTATATTGCTTTAATTAAGATGCCCTTTTCTGCAATGCTGTACTTACTTATAAATGTTTATAGCTGAGTCTGTTTTCTTTCCATAGGCTCATAGGAAGGCATCTAGTCCAGATAATGCAGATAAGAAAAACAAATCCCTGAGGAGTGAAGTAACTTCCCTGAGGCCACATATGCGGCTAGTGGGTGCCTCTGGTACTGGAACCCTGGCTTCCTGGGCCAGGAATGTGCAAAAAAAATAGGAAGGGAGAATTGCTGAGTGGGGATGAGGAGGCAGAGCTAAGTGGGAGGCAAGGATGGATGAGGAGTCTGGAAGGCTTTCCTAGTCTACCTGCTGCTTCCCTGTGCAGACCTCCTGCCTCAGGTTTGCTGAAAGCAGCAGTTCTCCCCAGTTGAGAACGTTATGTCCGAGTTGTTTATTACAAAGGCTAGTGAGTTCCTGAAATTTTTCTTGGTTTTCAGTTCTGTCTAATCCAGAGAGTCTAACAGAACCTAGAGAGGTACATCATAGACCTGGCTTGACTTCTGTGTTCCCTTTGGGCAGTTGGCACATTTAGGTCTCAATCTAGAAGATATTTTGACCAGAAATTTGGTAAATTCTGGGTTTTCTTTACCCACAAGTGAAATGGCCAGACTGAAAGATTTCAGAACTTGAACCTGTGATTCCAATGTGGACCTTTTGATGAAATTCCCATTATCGTGCCTTCTCCTTCAATGACAGAGATGGATATAAATTGTAAAAGGTAGTTCTGTCATGACTCATATATAAATTGCTCTACAAAGAGTTTAGCTATAACTTGTGTTGAAACTCTAAAATTCACTTAGATTTGCTTTAAATGTTTACATCTAGTCCTAAGTAGAGGTTCGCATTAGCTCAGGTAGTTGATGGGTAGGTAAGTATCTAAGTAGCTTAGTAAGAAATCCTACAGATTATGTTCTAATGGAGCTTACATTTTTTTATCACTGTGCTTTTGTCATTGTGCTCAAGATTTAAAATTATAACAGAAAACATTTTGTGTGATATTATATTTCACTGGAGAAAAATTGTCCTAAAATGGATTACTTAAGTAGATAAATATAGTATTGCTGTCATAAGCATTCCCTGATTTATCTATAAAGTAGGCAGTCATTAAAGCATTGGCTTGGGTAAAAGGCCTCTAATGTAGAATAATTGGGATATTAAATTCCTTTTAAACAGATCAAAATAACAATGGCAACTAAAATAACTCATAAATATTTCAAGTCCAGGTTTTCAGTAGTGTACTTTTAGTAGAAGTAAGTTAGGATTTTGAAGCACTCCTTGAAAAAAAAAAAAAAAATTCCTTTTTTTTAAGCAGTCTCTAATGCAAAACATTTGGTTTCCTGATGGGGCTCTGCCAAGTAATTAACACGTGCATGGGGCTGACTTTGTCTAGGAGTTGATTTCAGGGATTTCTACACATCGCCTCCTCTCACCTTACAGATGAGTCTTTTCCTTTTGAGGCCCCTCTTTGAAAGCAGAGCACCATAGTGTAGTTGAGTCGGCAGACCTGAGCTTAGATCCCAGACAGACCACCATGCCCTTGGGGCCAGCTCCCATTACTACCCTCTGTGAGCCTGTGTCTTTTATCTGTAAACTGTGGATTTTGCCTACCTTACAAAGATGCGGTGAGGATTTTATAAATGTAAAGGGCTTACTGCCGTCCCATACCCCTCCTCCCACGTAGGAGGTCCCATACTCAGTGAATGGCAGATGCAGACGGTGGCAGGAGCCCCCCGTAGGTCCCTTTTGCACGTGTGATGGAGAATCCCTCTTGCTTCCAGGAAACGGCACCAGGTATGACCTGACCCCAGTCACGGCCGTCAGCGTCCACTTGCTCAGCAGCGATGGAACACCGGTGCTGGTGGATGGTCCCATTTACGTCACCGTGCCCCTGGCCACACAGAGCATTCTGAGGCACAATGCTTATGTCGCCGCGTGGCGGTTTGACCAGAAGCTGGGTAAGCGAGACTCCTGTGATTGGCTAGCAGGGGACTTCATGACTGTTTGATTTTCCTTTTAAGAAGCCCGTGCAAATCTCCTCTCCTTGAAGGTACTGAACGTTGCGTGGTTTCTGGCTGGTGAAGCTCACGCCACTGGGCCATGCAGGCACGCTCTCTGGAGGCTTCTCTTGTTTTCGTTTCTGTTGTACATTTAAGCTAACTTACTTGAGTCTTTAAAGGTCATTAGAGCTAAAATTGGCTCCCCTAATCTTTAGCCTTTTATTCTTTAGGTTCTGTCGTCTCTCTTGGTCATGTGGTTTTTAAGTTTAATGAAGAAGGAAAAACATGGCCAACAACGTCCCAAGAGAAACTAAAATGACCCATAATCCCCCCACCTAGAGAAAACCACTTATCGTATTTGGCATTATATCCTTCCAGTTATTTCACCCTCACGTATGTGTTAGTTATCTGTCGCTGCACAACAAATTGCCCTAAGACTCAGCAGCTTCAACCAACAGTGAGCATCTCTTATCTCACATTTCTGGAGTGTCAGGAGTCCAGGGACAACCTAGCTGGGTGGTTTCTGGGTCAGGTCCTCCAGCAAGGTTGCCGTCAGGCTGCCAACCAGGGCTGTGTTCATCTCGGGGTCGGGTGGGGGCTGGTGACCGTGCTTCCCATCCCGCAGGGCTGTTACAGGCCTCAGCTCCTCACTAGCTGTTGGTCTGTTGGTCGGAGGCTTTCATTCCTTGCCCTGGGGGTCCCTCCATAGGGCTGCTCACAACGCGGCAGCTTGCGTTCACTGGAGCAAATGATCCAAGAGAAAAAAATAAAATAAAATACAGAAGCACAAGTGGGCAAAATGGAAGTCACAGTCTTTTACAACCTAATGTCAAAGTGTGACACGCGATCGCTTCTTTCCAGATGCTGTTGGTCCCAGGGCCCAACATAGGTACAGGGTGGGGTGGACTGCACAAGCATGTGAACACCAGCAGGTGGGGATCCCTTGGCACTCTTAGAAAGGCTGCCTTCTGCAAAATATATTTTTAACAGGAATGGGATATATGCTATAATACTGTTCTGTAACTTGCCTTTAAAAACCACTTGCGTATCATAAACATCTTTATGTAGCATCAGCTGTGAGACTGCAATGTCAAAATTAATGATTGCGTAGTATTTCATTATGTCGATGTGTCATAATTTGGTTGCTCTGTGCCCTATAATTAGAGAAAACATTACTGTTCTTACCAGTGCTGTGAAAAATACCTTTGTAGCTAAATCTTTAGGCATGGCCATGGTTGTTTCCTTAGGATAAAATTTTAGAGGAAGTGATACTGCTGGATTAAAAATGTATGAAATTCTAAAGCTTTTAATACATCTTTCCAGATTGTTCTCTAGGAAGTTTTATAGTTGATGCTCTTCACAACAATATGGGCACACATGCTTGTGTGCTTAGATTTTCATACCATCTTCGTTCTTATACCCCTTCGGTACCCCGTCCCTTGAAAGTCAAGCTTGAAAATGCCAGTTTTCAGATGCCCTCATCCAGAATTTTAAAGCATTAGACCATGCATAAAGATTATTGGGAGATGTTTGATGTCAAATGTATTTTCAAAGATACCTAATTCGATGAGGAGTCAAATCATAGTTCTGGGAGGGGCGCCTGGGTGGTTCAGATGGTTAAGCATCTGCCTTCGGCTCAGGTCATGATCCCAGGGTCCTGGGATCGAGCCCCACATCGGTCTCCTGGCTCAGCGGGGAGTCTGCTTCTCCCTCTTCCTCTGCTTCTCCCACTGCTCATGCTCTCTCTATATATATCTCTCTGTGTCTCAAATGAATAAATAAAAAAAAATCTTTAAAAAATCATAGTTCTGGGAATTTATATTTGAAAAGAAATGCCTGTTGGGTGTCTGGGGTTTGGTCTTGTTTTGTTTGTTTTGTTTTGCTTTTGCTTCGTTTTGCTTTCCAAATAATTACTAACAGGAGCCATAATCATTTGTGTGGAATTCACTGATTTCACTAAAGACGTACTAAACTTGACGTTGACAGATGGACGGTGCCATTTCCTTAACATAATCCTGCACTGAGATAGGCTGCCACTGACGTGTGTTCTCAAGGACTTAGTCGGGACCTAAGGAGCCCAGCACCTCCCAGAAGAAGACAGATTGAGAGGGGCGTGCCTGGGAGAATCTCAGAAGAACACAGGAGAAAGTAGGAAGGAGAAGGGAGACAGCTTGTATTTTGTATCCTGAAAATCTGGGTCTGCTCTTGTAAAGCTGTAAGTCCCACCTTGGGCAAATCCCCGTGCCTGTTTTCTCATTCGTATAAGGTGTGTGTTTGTCAAGGCTCTTATTCCCTTGTATGTTCTGCTTCTCTCCCTTTGACCTCCTAGTTGGCCCCAAATGTGCCCTGGTCAGTGCACTGAAGCCGCAGCATGACTTGTGGTTAAGAGCAAGGGGCCTGGGGGCACACTGGATTGTTATTCCGCCTCTGCTACCCACTGGCTGTGTGGCCCCGAGCAAGTTACTTAACCTCTCTGTGCCAGTTTCCTCAACTGTGAAATGGCGATGATAATAATAATGTTGTTACAAAGAGTGTATTAGACAAAGTTCTCCAGAGAAACAGAACCAAGAGGGTGTGGGGGTGGGGGTGTGTGTGTGTGTGTATATATATATATACATTAAGGAGGAAAGAGATTTATTTTAAGGAATTGGCTTATACATTTGTGGAAGCTGGCAAGTCTGTAATCCGCAGGGTCAGCCGGCAGACTAGAGACCCAGAGAGAAGCCGATACTGTAGTTTGAGCCCAAAGGTAGTCTGCTGGCAGAATTCCCTCTTCCTTGGGAGAGGTCAGTCTTTTTCTTAACGCCTTCAACTGACTAGATGAGGCCCACCCATATTATGAAGAGTAATCTACTTGACTCAGCCTACTGATTTATATGTTACTCTCACTTTAAAAATACCTTCAGTGCATAAGTCAAACAGAGAAAGACATGTATCATATGATCTCACTGATATGAGGAATTCTTAATTGCAGGAAACAAACTGAGGGTTGCTGGAGTGGGGGGTGGGGTGGGAGGGATGGGGTGACTGGGTGATAGACACTGGGGAGGGTATGTGCTATGGTGAGCGCTATGAATTGTGCAAGACTGTTGAATCACAGATCTGTACCTCTGAAACAAATAATGCAATATATGTTAAGAAAAAAAAAGAAGAAGAAGAAGAAGAAGGTAGTGGGAGGGGAAGAATGAAGCGGGGGAAATCGGAGGGGTAGACGAACCATGAGAGACGATGGACTCTGAAAAACAAACTGAGGGTTCTAGAGGGGAGGGGGGTGGGAGGATGGGTTAGCCTGGTGGTGGGTATGAGGAGGGCACATTCTGCGTGGAGCACAGGGTGTTATGCACAAACAATGAATCATGGAACACTTCATCTAAAACTAATGATGTAATGTATGGGGATTAACATAAGAATAAAAATAAATAAATAAATAAATAAATAAAAATAGCTTCAGTGCAACATCCATACGTGTCCTACCAAATATCTGGGGACCATGGCCTAGCCAAGTCGACACAAAAAATTAACCACTCCAAGGAGAAAATGAATTAATGGTTGTAAGAGGCTTAGTAGAGCGCCTAGCACCCGAGCAAGGACACCCGAAGAGTTTAGAAAGTAAACAGAAGTCTCCCCATCCTGTAGAAGGCTCCCACGGACTGTGCCCTTCAAACCCCTTAGCCCAGATCTCTTGAAGGACTGTTCTCCACGTGCTGCGTCCATTTCTCAGCCCACTGTGATCCTACTCCTGCCTCCCACTCTTTGGGAACAGGTGTCCCGGAGCTCATCAGCGGCTGCACGACTCTGAAGGCAGGTGACCTCCTCATCCACTTCGAGGTCTGTGTGACATTTCGAGGTCTTCTTCCTTTGTGACGGGCCCTCCTCTGTTGGCTCTTTGACTCAGTGTCCCCCTGGGTCCTCCTCCTATGCTGGCCACTGGCCTCTGCCCTCTGCCCAGCTGCTAACTTACCCAATATCAGTTGCTGGGGCACCTCACTACTTCCCTCACTCCTATGGCTCCCTATGCACCCAGGTCCTAGTCTCTGCTCTGTATTTCCGACCTTCCAGTAGACATCAGTTTATGGATGTGCCATAGGAAAGCCAAGTCCAAGATGCCTAAAATTAAGGTTTATCCACTCCTCTCGCTCCAGCATCTAAACCTCTCCGTGTTCCCTCTCTTGGTTAAGGGTATCACCTACCAGACCATCAGAGTAGAAACCTCAGGGTTATCCCCACTTTATTCCTGCAACCACATCCGGTCCCGTGTTGCTGTCAGATCAGTGCTTCTCAAGCTTCACCCTCTCCCTGTCTTCTCCGTGTTACCTCTGCCTCGGTTCAGACTCTTCCCTCTTTTCTGGCCAATTCCAGCAGCTGTTGGAGCGCCTCCCACCTCTCCTTCCCTCCACCGGGTCTTCTGTATCACACCGTAGGTTATCTTTCCAAAGCGATAGAAAGACGTATGTATATGATCATCTTCCATGTAGATGGGTCCTCTTAAGTACAAACGTTATCGCCTAATATATTCAACTGCCCTGACAACTAAGAAATTGCAAGGCCCTGCCCGTATGTATTTCTAGTATCGCTGTAATACGTACAATGTAAGCGAGAGGAGCTACGTTACTGTTCAGGGGATGGAGAGAGGGATTTGAAAAAAGAGAGCTCCCGCTCAGAAATGTGATGCGCTAGGGGGACACCTCCGCGCAGCCGGGGAAGGGCACACAGTCTGGTGGGGTAGCAATGGCAGGCGTACAGAAGACAGCTGGACATGAGGCAGAGTGAGGCCGGGACCAGCTCTGAAGGCACGTGTGGGCCTGAGGAGCCCGGGGACAATCTCGCATGGGAAAGTGGTCTGTGCTTTGGAAAGATAACCTACGGTGCGATACAGAAGACCCAGTGGAGGGAAGGAGAGGTGGGAGGCGCTCCAACAGCTGCTGGAATTGGCCAGAAAAGAGGGAAGAGTCTGAACCGAGGCAGAGGTAACACGGAGAAGACAGGGAGAGGATGAAGTTTGAGAAGCGCTGATCTGACAGCAACATGGGACTGGATGTGGCTGCAGGAATAAGAGAGCAATGCATGTACTGTGATCACAGCGGTCCTTGTGAGGGAAACAGGAGGAATCAGAACGAGAGGAGATGGCAACAGGGTGGTCAGAGCAGAGACTCCAGCGATGTCCTTTGAATATAGAGGAGGAGGTCACAAGCCAAGGAACACAGGCGGCCACGAAAAGCTGAACAGGGCAAGGCAACAGATTTTCCCCTGGGAGCCTCCAGAGGGAACCAAGCCTGCTGACACGTTGACTTGGGCTCAGTGGAATTGACTTCAGACCTCTCACTTCCAGAACTTTAAGAGAATACAGTTGGATTGTTTAAGCCCCTAAGTCTGTGGTCATTTATTACAGAAGCAATGGGAAATTAACACAATACAGAAGTCAGTGAAAACAAAGAAATGTGCATTGTTAGGAGGAAGCCTCTGAAATAGAAGTTACCCGATTCTCTAGCTCTTCTCTGGAGATAATCCCCACAGCATCAAGCCTTTTGCCATCAAGAACCTTCATTGTGTACATGCTCTATTTTCATTCAAATGGTCTTTTTAACTATCTACTGCGAGAAATGTAACTTCCAACTCCTGGCTATAACAGCTTGTATGTATACACAGAAAAGCCAGCGTTTACATAGTCATTCAAAAATAATCAAATGAATTAAAATATGCTTTCTGAAAACTTTAAGATTGATGGACATTTCAAAGAAACCGTATGTTCTTTCACTTCCTAAATTCAATAGAAGCCTACATATTTCATAAGGTTGGGGTTTTTTTTTTACTATTTTTTTCTTTATTATTAAGGTTCTTATTTTGTTATATTTAATCAATAATATCATTATTTAAGTAGAAATTAAGTTATCTTGGTTAAATAAAAAGTTCCAAATATTATCAGATCAGGAAAAAAGTAGGAACACATCTTAAGCATGAAACACTACTTACTAATTAATAGCTATTTATGATTAATTCAAACACAATAAATAATCACCTCAAACCATTTTAACACTTTAAATGATGTGCTTTTAAGGTAAATCAAAGTAATTTTAGTTCCAAACTGTTTAACAGCCAGATACAGCAATCTGTGAATCCATTAAGAATTTTTCACCTAAATCAGGGTCGGCAAACTACAGCAAAGCTAAGAATGGTATTTACATTTTTAAATGATTGAAGAAAGAATCAGAAGAAGAGTATCTCATGGCACATGAAAATTATATGAAATTCAAATGTAAGCATCGCTAAGTAAAATTTTATTGGATGCTATGGACTGAACGTTTGTATCCCCCTCCCCAAAGTTCCTGTGTTGAAATCCTCACCCCCATGTGTGTGGAGGTGGGGCCTCTGGGAGGTGATCAGGTCATGAAGGTGGAGCCCTCAGGAATGGGACTAGTGCCCTTGTCAAAAAGAGACCTCAGAGAGCTCCCTCACCCCTTCCACCATGTGAGGACACAGCGAGAAGATGCCATCTGTGAACTAGGAAGTGGGATTTCATGAGACACTGATTCTGACGGCACCTTGATCTTGCACTTCCCAGCCTCCAGAGCTGTGAGCAATGAATATCTGTAATTCATAAGCCACCTCGTATGTTATTATTTTTTTATAGCAACCCAAAGGGACTAAGACGCTGGAACACAACCATACCCATTTATGTATGGTCTGCGTGAGTGCTATCTCATTACACCCGCCGGGTTGAGTGGTTGAGACAGAGACCAGATATCCCCACAAACTGAAAATACTGTCTGACCTCATACAGAAAAATGTGATCCTTGATCTAAAAGGCATTGAGAGGGAAGCTCTTACCATTCTAGTATTAGAATGTAGATTCTAGGGACGCCTGGGTGGCTCAGTCGGTTAAGCATCTGACTTCGGTTCAGGTCACGATCCCAGGGTGCTGGGGTCGAGCCCCGTGTTGGGCTTCCTGCTCAGCAGGGAGCCTGCTTGTCCCTCTGCCCACCCCCCTGCTTGTGCATGCTCTCTCTCTGACAAATAAATAAGTAAAATCTTAAAAAAAAAAAGAATGTAGATTCTACGCTCATGGTCTGCAGGGCCGAAGTGGGGGCGCCTGGTGCAGCCACATCCGTACTTCCTGCCATCCGGGTAGCCCTCCAGCATTTTGCCAGGAGTGAGCATTGATGCTCAAGTGATAACACCTTTGTTAAAGGGCAAGACTTCAAACTCCGTAAAGAAAGATGGAATCGCTTTTAGTCCCATGGGACTTTTATTTGCAAAATAAATCCACATTTTGACACTAACTCGAATACCACAGTCCGTGACTGCCAGATAACTGAAAGTTTACTCTTAGGAGAGGGACCTCGAGGTGCTCCTTTTCAGACACCATTAGACTGGAGTCAGTATTTGATGCTGCCATTTATCACTCTTGTCATCGTCGTCGTCTTCTTCTTCTTCTTTCTTCTTTCTCCTCTTTCTCCTTCTTCTCCTCCTCCCCCTCCTCCCCCTCCTCCTCCTCTTCTTCATGGCTACAGTTGTCCTTTTTCTTTCCTTTTGGAAGAAGCGAGACATTTTCCATTATACAAATTAGCATCTCCATCCTTCAACCCACATGTTCATCGGAGGATGACCTAATAGATCAGCACTGTCTTAGAGCGTAAGTAAAGTTGGATTTTGTTTAGTATGTTACAGCAGTTTGCGTTGGCTCATTGTTTTGTGCACTCTCCATAAAACGGATTTCTTTAAGAAGTGCAGCTTGCCTATACTAGAGTTCAGACCTTTGCTGCATTTACGGGCAGCCCCGAAGCCGTCGTGTTAAGATGCTGCTTGATTGGTGCTGCAAGGGAGGACTCTGTGTAGTGAGCACAAGTCTTTCTTTTGAGGAATTAGAGGTTTTCTTGAACTTATGATCGTCTCGTGGTGCTTTTTTGCAAATTAGAACAATGCCAGTGTCTGTGTCGTGGGGGGGGAAGGCTATTGTGGACATACACACATTCTCATCAATCATGTGCGGGGGTGCAGTTTGTCCTTTGAAGGAAGTGGTTTTCCTCCCCGGGTCGGGCACATGAAGTTTCGTTGGTCATGGTGACTGCATCCTAGCTGAGGCTTTCTGGGCGGTAGGAGAGGCTTCTGTCAGCTTGCTTTTACAGCATTTGCTCTCTCACCTAGAACTGGGACCGCAGATGGCTGTCCGATGTTCCGGGTTGTCACACTGTGATCTGACTTATTGCCCTGGGGAATGGTCACTTCTGAACATGCAAACCAGGTTAGTGGTTGGGATTTAAAGTGACCCGGTGACATTGGCCAAGAAATCAACCTTTCGGTTTCTGGATGCGATGAGTTTCTGCGGTTTAATGATCACTTGGGTTACTGGATTTGAATACTCTTCATTCTAACAAGATGACAGAAATAAAAGCATCTTCTAAGTGGAGCTACATTGTAGAATCCAGTTTTAACTGCCTTCCCAAAACACAGCCTGCAGAGTGTGTGTGGGTTGCTATAGAAATGGCAGTTACTGAACCACCTCTTATCATGCATGTATGGTGCATATGTAGCAGGCGCTCAGGATCCCCACTCATAGCTGGCCTGGAGGGGATTGGTCTCCGCTTCAGATGGTGAACATTACTGCTGATGCTGTGCTCTTTGAATTAGTCCATTTAGGTAAGTCACAGCCAGCCTGCCCTGGAAGGTGGAGCTTGATTTAAAATATAGATCTGGATGTTTTTTCCATTCCATTGTTTTTTTGGCGGGGGAGGAAAGGATGGGAGTTCTTATAGCACCAAATTATGTTTGGAACTGGCAAAAAATGAACATAACATCCCTGCCTTATCTTTTTCTCTCTCTGTCCTGAGCCACACGTCAGGAGGGAAGGTGACATATTGAATACCAAGATGTAGAGATTGAATTACAAGGATGAACTATATTACACGGGCTGGGCAAAAGTTAGAACAAAAGAAAGGAGTTCATGTTTCTAGCAATTAAGTGCATATTTACATGTGTGATACTAATTTTAGAACCGTGTTTTTTCCAAAAAGAACAGACTCCATAGTTAAGAGTACTACAAAGAAAGAAGCAGACTCACCTAATCTTAAGTGTGATGTCAGTAGATCCTTAAGAAAGATATGAAATAGGTCTTCTCCCAGGGAAGGCTATTTCTTAGAAACAAAGAAAGAACTCTCAGGAAAGGAATCTCCACTTTCCCCAGACGTTAAAATTGCCTACAAAGGTGAATTCAGGCTTCTGTTGGGTATTTCGGAGAAACCAAGGTAATTTACCTGCAAAGAAAGCCGACTGAAATGATGTAAAGGACAGAAAGGAACACAAGGGAGGGACAGGACGTCATTGGGGTACGATGGCTTGAACTCTAGCTGACCAGAAATCTCGGCTGCCATGTGGCCAACAAACCGGTGTGGTTTCGAGACACAGATTGGCATCTTTTTGCCACGACAGGCCATGAGCATCAGCACTGTGATGACGCGCTGCCCCTGTGGTCCAAGGGGAGTGCGCTCGGGCCGAGGAGCCCGTGCGCCGCCCATGGGGAGAACGGATGCACAGTCATCTCAGAACATGGACATTTGTTTTTCAATTGTTGCCTAGCAACTAAAAAAAACATTCTTGTGATATCAATCCATTCCTAGGAATCGTTAAGCCTTTTGTGTTTGTAGCCACCGCCTCCCCACCCCCAGCCCTGAAATGAGACTTTTCAGAGAATAATGAATTGCCATCACATGAGCTACGTTGTAGTTGTGATTCAGGGCCATTTTTGTTTTGAAACCTTATTCTTACAGACTTCATCTTCCCATAGTGTCACTTTATACAGAAGTAGAACTTCCTGTGCTTGAGTTTAACCGAAACAGTTTTTGGCAAGCTTTACAAATGACTGTTGCCCACTTTGTGGCCTTGGACTGAGATCAGCATGTTCCTCCTGAAATGAAATGTGTCTTACTGTCAACTCTTAATTCCCACTTACAGAATATTCACATTGTGGATTTTCTGTGGCAAATTTGTAGCCTCCTGCTGGCTTCCCCGTCACCTGGAAGCCTCCAAGCCCCCTTGCGTTGCCGCTGCCCCTCGGCCTGCCTTTTAAGCATTGCGTCTAGCGTTGCTCGTTCTAATGTCAGCCTGGGTGAAAAATAGGAAGGTTGGAGCTGCCATAATTTACTTTAAAACCAAACAGTTTTAAAATGGGTTCTGTCTTCAGTTCTCTCCATTGAAATGGATAATTAAAGGGAAAGGTATTTTTTGATAGAATTTGCACTGATAGTACAGTGTTTAGCAGTCTATAGAATATAGGCAGCATGAAGCCCAGCAATTGAGGCAGCTTGGACTTGGAAACTGGCTCCTCCTACTAACCAACTAGGTTACTAGTTGTGTGATGTTGAGCAAGTCCCTTAACCTCCCTGGGCCATAAAATGGGAACGGTGCCTTGCCCTCGATAAAGAGCTCTGTGCATGTTAGCCATCATTGTTATAATCATCACTGCTATTGAGCCCATATTCAGCTTCTGCAGTTTGGGTGAAACATGATATAAGAAAGAAGGACAAGAACAGCGAAGTCCTAGTGTCTTTAAATTTAGTATCCATTCTCAGCTAAGGCTGTCGTGTATTTGGTAAGCCCCAGGTATCCAATCTGATCAGCTGGTACCCTTGTTTCATATTTATATGAGCTGTTCCGTGTTTTGAATGTCCTTGCTGTTTCCCTATTTCCAAATAACTCTTACAGTTCAGAATAGGTTTTGATTTGAGCAAAGCAGGCAAATAAGTCCCCTGGTGTGCCGAGCAAGTGTTTGCCCAGGGAGAGAGCCCGGCCGGGTGCCGGGCGTCCGAACTTCAGCCCAGCCCTGCTCTTCCTTCTCACAACTCTGCACCTTGATCTTTATAGCAATCTGTGTTACTGTCCTCACCGCAACATGTGAGGACCCTGAGGAGGAAGACTTGGGATGGAGGAAGATCCAAGGTCTAGGCTTTCCTGAGTCAGATTCCAAGTTTTTCAAACTGGAACCTGTTGGCCCAGAGAGCGTCTTTGGTGTATGGGAATTGTCCACAAGGATTTTAAAATCTGAGGGTTGGGTTCTGATACTAATCTTGTAAAATTTAACATGAAGAATATTCTGCATCATCAGGATTCGATACAGAATGTAAAGCCGTCAGATACTCTCATTGCCTGGATATACACTTATTAGTAGACTAGTGGATAGAATAGAATCACAGAGAGAGAACTGAACTGGGGTAGCTGCCATTCATCAGGGACCCCCCCACCATATTAAGGAATGTAAGGTCAAAGTCCGTGGAAAGAGGAAAATTTCTTGGCAAGTTCAGCCAGAAAAAGGTGGCAGGAGAATCGAGTCACAGGCACACCAAGCCCAAAAGAAGCTTCACCCTACATCTCTGTCATATTTATACAAGTAACAAGTGCCCTAGAGGCATCGGGTACTACATTATGTTGCTGTTTTTTAAATTTAATTTTATTTTGAAATTTTATAGCCCGTGTCTGTTTCTTTTTTAAACTTGTTTTGGTTTCAGACTTTTGTATGAGCTACACTCTTCTATATTAGGATATATTTAACACATAATGACTTTTTAAATAAGTTGAACACATTGCATAAGAATTTTGTTTCCCTTCTAAATTAATTTTGTACATTAATCAAGTCTGGAAATCATCAGAAGGAAAGACAGTCCTGGCCTGATGTCTATTTTTGGCAAAGCTTCATCAACATTCCTGATTTAATCTTGGAAATATATGCACTACTGAGAAAATCTTTCAGATAGGTCGTTTTATCTTCTGAACTTTTTAAGATTTATTTATTTATTTGAGAGAGAGAGAGCACAAGTGGGAGGGACAGAAAAAGAGGGAGAGAGAATCCCAAACGGATACCACTCTGAGCGCAGAGCCCGACTCAGGGCTCGATCCCACGACCCTGAGATCATGACCTGAGCTGAAACCAAGAGTCGGACACTTAACCGACTGTGCCATCCAGGTGCCCCCATTTTGTCTCTTGGAATAAAGTTCTCCCTCTTAGAGACTCTGCCCCTTGGGCAGTACCAACCTTAGACTGAGCAAGAGGGAGAGCTGCTCTGACCCTCTGCTTTAGAAGACCTCACTCTGACCCTCCTCCAGCTGTGCCCTCTCCACATGGGATGAGACATCCACTGACCCAAAGGGATGTGGCCACCTACAATCTGAGACCCCTTTCTAGAATACCCTTCTGGTACCCTAGAATCCAGGGTTCCCTGCCCACACAGGCCTAACCTGGCTTCCAGGTGCTCTACCCCAAGTCCTTTTCCCAGGGGGAAGACCCCCCCACCCCTATACGCATGCCATGTGCATACCATCAGGCCAGAGGAGTGGCCAAGGAGTGGGTACTGGCTGGGTCTTGAGCTTGGACATGGAGTAGGGATCCACATCCATGTGCACGAGGCAAATATAGGTCTCAGACCAACTCTCCTGTTACCGTTTGTTCCAGCATGTACTCTGAAACACCGAAGAATTCTACATCCAATCTTAGACTTTAGGTTCTGTAAAGTTATGGTTGAAAGGTAGGACGCTTTTATTTAACAACACGATCACTTGCTTTGTAACTTTTAAATACTTAGATATGTTGTAATGGACGTCCATTTATACTCTCGTCTTGAGTTCTGCGAATGTTAGGCGTGAGCCCGTGCCTGGGCAAATCACTCCCTTCTCTGAGCCTCATGTTGGTAGCCTCCAAAATGAGGTAGAGAATGCCTGCCTTTCAAGGTTGTAGAAGGACTAGAAAGAGACAAGGTCCATGAAGCACCTAGCACACAACCAGGGATACATGATGTTTTGACTATGTTGGTTCTTTTTGCCCCTTACCTGGAGTCACTCCTTTAAAATTAAGTGTTTATGTGTATGCATGCATGTACAGAACACACACACCGAGCAAACCCAGCCTACGGAGAATGCACTCCGTTCGAGGGGTCTATAGAAGCACTGTTGCTTGCTCTGCAGTATGACCCATAGACGCAGCTGTACATGGCTGCCCCAGACATTTCAAATGTGCGGTTCGAAATGTGCCTACATCGAAGGAGAAGAAAAATAGGATCATTTGGGGAAAGGTGTTTTTTTTTTTTCTTTCCTACTCACTCTTTGCTGAGCTTATCCATTAGCAAAGCAGGTATTGCTATAAACCAAAATTTTTCATCACTATTCTCCAAGCAGCCCTGGAGGTGCGGAGCTACCGTCTTTCTTAATCAGAAAGAAGCCAGAACTCAGCACACACACACAGCATGCCAGGGAGTGCAGGAGAGATGCAAAACATGATTTCCTTTGGACTCCAGATCCTTTCCTTTCCTAGTGGACCAGATTTCTGTGCATTCCTGCTCCTATGCCAAGACTTGATGCGGCTTAATAGAATGATGGGCTGAATCTGGGAATGCAAAACACCCCATTCCCAGGTGTGTTTGATTTGGCCCATACAGTTGGTTTGGGGGCAGTTGTTTGTTTGCTGTGTTTTAATTTACTGCCAACATTTAAAAATTAAAGATTTCCCATGGAATTCTTTTCTTGGCTTCTCTTTTCTGAAAATCAAACAGTTCGTTCATTTCAGCAAATATTTATTTTTTTTAAAGATTTTATTTATTTATTTGACAGAGAGAGAGACAGCGAGAGAGGGAGCACAAGCAGGGGGAGTGGGAGAGGGAAAAGCAGGCTTCCCGCGGAGCAGGGAGCCCGATGCGGAGCTCAATCCCAGGACCCTGGGATCATGACCTGAGCTGAAGGCAGACACTTAACGACTGAGCCACCCAGGCGCCACTCAGCAAATATTTATTGAACAGCTTATTTGTGCCATACTTTCTCTGCTCTGGCTCTTGGGATAAAGCAATGACAAAACAAGGCAAGGAAGGCCCCTGTGATTATGAAGCTTTTGTTCTAAATGAGGGAGACAGTGAGCCAGCTTGCTTCATAGGACCTAAGTACCGTAAGGCTGTTAGGTAGAGTGATGTCAGAGAGAATGATCGGCTGGCCAGAGCCTTTGGTGAAGTCACATTAGAGCTGAGATCCTGTAGACACCTGGGAGCCTAACAGGAATATCTTGAGGGCAGAACATTCTGGGCAGAAAACAGCCAACGCAAAGGGCTTAAGGTTGGGATCCATATGGTCACATCCAGTGGCAGCCACCGGTTCCACGAGTGTCACTGCCCCGTCCAGCAAGCGCACGAGCGCATCCGTAGGCATTTGGATTTGCCAACTCCTGGCTGGTAGTCTGACGAGTGACTAGGTTATTTTTTTAATATAGTAGAAATATTTCTGAAGTTGCTTCAAGCACTAGCTGCCCAGCCGATGCACCATGGCAGCGCTGTGGGAAACAGAAGTGCCAGTAATTTAGAGCTTTGCTACTCAAAGTGTGGTCCACAGCTGGGGAGCCTGTTAGAACCTCAGACCCACTGAATCAGAACCTGCATTTTAGCAAGATCTCCATGGTAACAGGCTCTTTAGCAAGCACGGTTTGGACCATCTTTCCACATCTGTACAGATGTTTGTAAACTTCTCTGTTATGCTCTCCTTCATTGTGAGTGAGCTTTCTAATGCTGGGGATTAGTGGCTGTGCGTCCCACAGTCCTGGTCCACTCCCTCCACCCAGTCTCTTCTGACATATAATTGCAAGATGGATATTGGATGTAGTGGGTAACGAACAAAATTTCTCTCCACATGGGCGTAATTAGCCTGTACTCTGATACAGAATATCAGAAAGGAAATAGCTACTTTCTAGAAATATACATATATCTATTATAAATCCAAAATTCTCTCATTAAATTTTATTAATGCTGTTATGTATCCTAATGCTTTTGGATATTTTAAGGCATATGCTTTCTATAACTTTGCCAGAATCTTTATGGTTTCCTATTACTCTTTTCTAAACCTTGGTTCAGTAAGGCTTCTGATAGCTCAGCTAAAGCTTAAAGGAAAAAAGAAGAGTCACTTGCTTAGATTAAAGTTATTTTTAAGAATCTACTTCTCAAAAATTACCCTAAAAATACCCAGGGAACATGGTGTAGCTGAATACAGATTCATTTCTTGTTTTAATATCTAATAATTCAACCTATCTCTGATTTTATGCTTCAGACGGAAGGTCGTTGGTTGTAGGGAGTTGCCCTTAATTTTATTCTTACTTAAATCAGTCCTGAAATGTACTTGCCCAAAGCCCAAGGACTCCAACCATCTGTACAAAACTTTTTACTCTTCGGTTTGATTGCTTTCAACAAGAATGGTTGGATAATTGACACGAGGTAAATACTTTGCTATGTAATTAACAAGAAATGCTTCCCCCCTCACAGATCTCATGCAAAAATAATCCCAGAGAAGGAAACATAGCTACTCAAAGGCATGGACTTGACTTTGGGGAAAAACAAGGCCATGCCACAGTATCATCAAAGTAGAAATTGTCGCACGTTCTGATTTTAGTGAGGGATCCTGGCACAATTTTGTTAGAGCATGCAGTAAAATAGACTTCGACCTTGCTTCTTCTGTGTGCACAGCTGGTAGAAAAGCATAGAAGAGGTTATAGCCCTCGAGACTGCAGATGAAAGCCCTGTAAAGTAAGTCAGTCATATCTAGATTCTAGAGAAATCCAGCGTATCCGGGGATCAGGAGAGACTCTGATTAAAACTAGCGATGAGAAGCAGCGGCAGAAGCACTTGCTAGGGATCTAAGAGGGGCCTACTTCTTAAGAAATTGTTCTCAAAAAAAAAAAATAAAGAGGAAGAAAGAAGATTGTGCTCAGAAGAGCCAGTGCCCACACCATGCAAATTATTGAGCAAGAGTCACCAGAGCTGGAAAGAGGAGATGGTTACTGGCCATGGCCAGCAGCTGAGAGGCAAGACCATGTGTTCCTACCAGCAAGTTTACAGCTGCCTCACGCATGTATGTTTCCCACCTCTCACCATAAATGTTCCCAAATATCTCACAGTGAAAACGCAGGTGTAGGAGTAGAAATAGCTATATTTCACAGTGTGGCTGTTCAGTACTCACCCTTTGACTGGTAGAACTTCTTGGAGGTGGGTTTTCTGAGTGGCCGTGGAATATCCTCATGAGTCCCAGCTTCTAGACCTAGTAGAATTCACCCCAGTCTCTTTCAAGAGAAATGGATGAATTCGAATGTGTTAGCTGCAGGAAGGCGAACATCCAACTAGCAGTACCTAAGTGATGAGGCGTTTATTGTTTCCCTGACAAAAGCCATGTGAAACAGCTCCAGGATTGTCGCGGGGCCCTACAGGTCCTCTGCTGTGCCCTCCTCAGCATGCCCACAGTTCACATAGCTAGAAAGTGGCAGAGCTGGAAACTCACTTGCAGGATTATCTTATGCTGGGGAAGCCATCCATGCAGTCAGCCGGCTCTTTATACTGCTGGGCTCGTATCTCCCATGTTGGGAGATCCGACGTGGTGTCATACCTCACTGCAAATACAGTGGCTTGTGTCCTTGTGCATTGCCTAATGCACAACGTGTCAGCTTCAGCTTGTAATTAGTTAAAGTGTGGGTTGTCATTCACAGTTTCCTTTTCAAAATCAGTAGTGCTCCTAGTATCAGGGTTTTCTCTGCTTGTTACCAAATGTCGCGATGAGTTAGCGTGGCTGCTACCATAGGGGCTTCCAGGCAGAGGAAATACAGCAGGCAAGAAAAGCAAAGTAAATATGAACCCTACAGGGCGTATTCAAGTTAGACCTGTGTTTTGAGCCCTTTTACCTATTTTAGAGTTTTGATAGCCATTTGTTACATTTTTTAACTCACTTTGCTTTATATTTTGCCAATAAAGGCTGATTTCATGACTGCTTGGCCACATAGCAAGAAGGCAGCCCTCTTGGTGATTGCTAAGAGAGCCCGTCACATCTTACAGGCGAGAGGAAGGCATGTCTTTCTCTGCCTGTCAATTACTGGGTGTAATAATCTTTGTGGTTAAGCATAGCTTCCAAATTAAGAACTCATGGTGCTTTATGCACAACGAACCTTGCCAGCTGAATACATAACTAATTCATTTTCAAAAGATTAGGACGACTTTTCCACAAAGTATGTATTCTTGAAAATATCTCTCAGTCTTTCTACTGGGTAAGGTTTAACTCTAGAAAATGATAATCCAGACAAAAACTGATCTGAGGGTGTAATGTGGAAGGAAAGAAATACTGAACTTGGATTCAGAACACCACTTTGGATAACTGGTTTTGTTCCCCAGTCCCTCACACTGCCAGTAGACATTACTCAGGACACAGTTTTAAGAAGGTGGGTCATCTAGTTCCTGGTGGCAGACTGCAGTGCGAGGGGGGGGGGGAGAAAACCAGGCATGGCGCGGGGTAAAAGCAGAGCGGGTAACAAGAACACTGGTAGCACCATAGAAGAAGGGAGGGGAGAAGGAAGCAGGGGAGAGAGGGAGGGAAGGAGCAAGGGTATGGGAGGTTATAGCAAATGTAGGAGCAAACAGCTCCATTCCTCAGTAGGGACCTAAGGGCATCAGTATTTTAGAACCTAGCATTGTAGTTAATCATGATGATGGCCCTGAGTCATCCTGAAAAATCAAAACTATATTCAATTTTATAAGGCAGCAGTAAATGACACTTTTTGGAATTTTTGTTAGAACTTCCATTTCACATTTTGGCAAATAAAACGCAAGCTGTATAGAAGAAGAGCTTCCAGGCCATGTTGAGGAGATGTCCTGGGGCTGCCATGGTGGGCAGGTTAGGGGGAGGAAGGGTGTTCTCTTCATCTTCACATAGAGAAGCTTATCCTACATCTTTTTTTTATATATGAATTTCTGTTTAAGATTTCATCCAAGGGAGGGGCGCCTGGGTGGCTCAGTCGTTAGACGTCTGCCTTCGGCTCAGGTCATGATCCCGGGGTCCTGGGATCGAGCCCCGCATCGGGCTCCCTGCTCAGCGGGAAGTCTGCTTCTCCCTCTCCCACTCCCCCTGCTTGTGTTCCCTCTCTCGCTGTGTCTCTGTCTCTCTGTCAAATAAATAAATTAAAAAAAAAAAAAAGGACATGAGGGGCTTCTCCGTATCTGGACCACAAAGGAGACCAGCTTCACAGGGACAGCCTGTCACACAGGTATACTGACCGGGGAGTGTGCGGCGGCTGCCCCGTCAGGAGGCAGGTGGGCAGAGTGGAGGAGAACGAGCAGCTGGAGCTTTTGTCTGTCCACACAGCAGGAGCAACCCAGGGCCATCCCGGTTCTGTCTGAGCGGTGCCTGAGGCGCCCCCCATTCCCCCGCATGAGAGGAACCCCCCACTCCTGGCAGACTGGTCACAGGTACTGTGCTCATGTAGCCTTTATTGCACAGAATAGACTTCCCAGAGGTGTGTTTGCTCTGCTGGCAGGATCACCAGCGAAGCTTCGCGTCACTCGTTCCCTAACGGGGAGCACAGGAATCTCTTAATGTGTGCTGGCTCCTCAGGCAGGGGAGTCGCCCTCATCCGGCGGCATGAGGATCTCACTAACGAGAAGCATATGTTCTAGCACACAATTCATTAATTCTCGTATTCCCCGTAGCTCATTTCTTCCCACAAAACACGGAAAGCTTGGAAATGGCGTTTGCCAGTAACAGCATGACTGTTGAATCCCGAGATAGTGTCCCCCTTTATTCACTGAAGACGTGTGCGCTTTGCAGAAAACCTAGGCCAAAATAAATCCCTCTTTCCCAGCTGGCTTTGTTCCCTTCAGTTTGAATTTTAACCACACTTCTGGAAGGATGTCTTTCCTGACAGCCACACCCAGCTTTTCACAGGAGGTCATCTGATAGTTTTGGGGGTGCACGTCGAGCCTTCTCTCATTCTCGAGTACTATTGAGCTCCTACGCCAGGTTATATTTCTTGATGCTGGGAAGAAGACAAAAGGAATATAGGACCCGGGCCCCAACTCACGGAGCCTGCAGTCGGAGAGAGGAAGCAAGATGCGGGCCAAGTGGTTAGCAATGGAAGCAACATATATTTTGGAAAAGTGATGCATTGACACACACCCCAGGGGTGCCGAGACGTGGGAAGATCCTTGAGTTCTGGAAGCACTTGAGCTAAACACGTGACACGACTGGCATCTTGAAAGATGGGGAGGTTTCTGGAAGAGAGAAAAACGATGGGAGATTAGAGCAGCAATGGTGGCAAAGCTGTGGACTTAAGTCAGGTGTACACTGTGTGAGCTGATGTTTGAGGAGCACAGGGTCTGGGCGGGGGTGATGCTAGAGGGGCAGGTGGGGAGAAGAGCTCTCAGCACGCCCTGCCTCCACCTACCGGGCCCGGTGGCCTCCCTTTTGTTACCTTAGTTTCAGGTGTACAATATAGTGATTCAGCACTTCCATACAACACTCGGTGGTCATCGTGAGACGTGTGTTCTTCATTCCCTTCATCTGTCTCGCCCCTCCCCCATGCCCCCCCCCCCCCCCCGTAACCAGCACTGTGTTCTCTATAGTTAAGAGTCTCTTTCTTGGTTTGTGTCTCTTCTTTTTTTTTCCTTTGCTCATTTGTTTTGTTTCTTAAATTCCACGTAGGAGTGAAATCAAATGGAATGTGTCTTTCTCTGACCTATTTCGCTCAGCATCATACTCTCTAGCTCCGTCCATGTTGTTGTAAATGGCAAGATTTCATTCTTTTTGTGGCTGAGTGATATTCAGTTGTATATATACCACATCTGCTTTATCCATTCATCTATCGATGGACATTTGGGCTGTTTCCATGATTTGGCTATTGTAAATAATGCTGCAATAAACAGGGGTGCATGTATCCCTTTGAATTAGTGTTTTCCTATTTTGGGGGTAAATACCCAGTAGTGCAATTACTGGATCATAGAGTAGTTCTATTTTTAGCTTTTTGAAGAACCTCCATACCATTTTTTAATGGCGTTGGAAGCCCTTCCCAGCCTCTTCCCCACGCAGACAGTAAACTCCTTTCCAGCCCATCCCTCCCGCCCCACCCTGCCTCCATCCCATCCCCGGGCATCTTCCAAGCTACACTTTCCTTGCCTTCCAGCACACTGCTTCCTTCTCCTCTTCCTCTTGGTGTCCTCCCTACCCCCCACCCCACCCCCAGCTGACAGTGCTGCCGGTTCTTCAAAACTTACATCATCCAGAAGCCTCTGCCTTCCCTGCGCTCCCAGGGCAGGAGCACAAAGCAGTGGCGTGTTCTCCAGTCACTGGCCTTTCTGGCTCCTGCCAGCACCACCGCCCAGCTGGGGCCCTCCAGACTGGACTGGGGAACTTGTTAGCTGGGGAGTGGGGGGGGGCTCCATTCACCAGGCTTGCCCCCAGTTTAGCTGGGAGATATTTTAGAGATGTTTTTCCAGTTGATGTGCTTGTGTTGTAGAAGGCAGAGACAACTTAGCAGTCTTGTTAGGTTTGAATGAGCAGCAGTTGGGACCCATGAGCTTCAGATCTTTCTGTCTGGGTGCCTTCAGCCTCACGGGATATCCACTCCATATGCAGAGCCTTGACTCAAGAATCCAGCCTGGGGAAAACTGCAAACCAAAGAGTGCACGCCACCTCCTGGCCAAGGTGAAGATCCTGTGTGTCAGAGAGCGCCAGGGGGAGAGGGGTGGGGTATGGAAGTCGAGCACGGAACAGCATGGCATCCCCAAGTGGAAAACTGGAAACGGTCGCCAAAGGTCGGCTCCCTACCTTCGGGGAAGCTATCTTCCCAAACACGGAAAGCCTTAAGCTGCAGGTGTCAAAGGTCCCGCGTTTCCATTTCCTCAGGAGCACTTGTTAAAAAAACAAAATGCAGTGGAGTAAATTTGAAGATCTAATTGGCTTTATTAAATGATTCATGAATTGGGCAATATCCCATGTAGCAAGTAGAGGGGAGGAGCTCCGCTGAGCTAAACAAGAGAAAGGTTTTTAAAGGCAGAGAGAGGGCATAAATAAAAGAAGGAAGGACTTTATTAGCAAGGAATTCACTGTTGAGGCAAGGTTTCCATCCTATGGGGAGTGGAAGGGGTCTATCAGGAAGTTCCCTAGTATTTACCAGGAAATTCTGTGCTGCCTGGTTAAAGGTTACATCCCTGCGGCATTGAAACTGCAGTTAGGTTAGGTACTAAGTCTTGGTTTAACTAAGTCTTGGGGCCTTAACTCAAGTGATGCCACTGTGGGCTGTGGTTTTGTTTTTTAACACTCCGTAGAACTACATGATGCTCTGAGTAGCCAAATCATCTCTGGGTTGGTTTTCTTCAGCAAATGAATCTGAATTGGGCATCCTTGTTCTCCTACTCATTTGAGAAACTTTCCAGTTTGTATTCTTGTCTGACGTGAATAGAAATCCTCTCCTGCCACGAAACCTGTTGCATGGGAAGGTCCGACGATGCACAGCGCTTGCTGACGCCTAGCCTCTCCCACCTTCCTCCTTTGTTTAACTGCTGTGTGAGCAGAAGGGCTGCTGAGCAAGATTGGGGGCTTTGCCACGGGCACCTTTCCACTCACTGCATTTGAATGTTGCTATGGCAACTGACAGGCCTTAGAAGCAGCACCAAGTATCGTTTCTTTCTTGCGGGGAGAACAGTCCCTGTTGCCACCTCAGGGATGGGTGTGCATAGGAAAGGCAAGGACCGGAGGGGAGAATGGCTGGTGCACATTTGGTGCATTTAGGCCTCGGGGGGACACTTGCACACATGGCCATTTCAGGTAGTGGGACATTATTGGAGCAGGCTCAATGGAGGAGCACCCTGGGCATTGAGGCAGGGCAGGAGCCCGGCTAAGTGAGGCCTCCACATCGGTAGGCTGGGGTGGGTGTGCGGGGACGGCTGGAGGGCCTGGCCAGCACTCTCCCTTGCCTTCTGCTGCCCGCCACCATCATGGGCCTCAAAGCAAGGTTCTCTACCAGTGAGTAACAGCCAAACGTCCTTGGGCGTTGGGTCTGTGTCCCGAAAAATTAAAAGGTGCAAAAGTCACCAAATGTTGGGAAGGTTTATAGGAAATGCAGCAGGGTAGATCAGAAGAACTGGCCCTGGCCCTGAGGATGGACAGACAGACAGACGTGGGTCAGCTTCTGCTCTGCTCTGTACCCCTGAGGGGTCTTAGAAGAGGTCTGTACCTCTCCAGTCTCCAGTGTCCTCATCCAAAAAGAGAAAATAAGTCTTATTCTATAGAGTTGCTGTGAGATTATAGACAATGCATATAAAATACATCTGCTGTGACCAGCCTGTACATAGTAGGTGCTCATTAATGTTAAATACTAATTAATAACTGAAAGCACAGACATGGACATATCCAGTGTTTCCCAGTACCAGAATCAACTGGAAGCTTTTTAAAATACTCACCTACGGGGTGCCTGGGTGGCTCAGTTGGTTGAGGGTCCGACCCTTGGTTTTGGCTCAGGTCATGATCTCAGGGTGCTGAGATTGAGTCCTGCATTGGGCTCCACACTCAGTGGGGAGTCTGCTTGGGATTCTCTCCCTCTTTCCCCCCACCCCCGCACATATACACACTCTCTCTCTCTCTGTCTCTCAAAATAAATAAATAAATAAATCTTTAAAAAATAAAAAATAAAATACGCACCTCTCAATCAGGTTTACTGGGTTAGAATTTGCAAAAATAAGACCAAGAACTCTCTCTTTATTTTTTTAAACTTCCATAAGTAATTCCAATGTAACCAGTGTATGATTTTGGACAGGAAATTTGCTTATTTTCTTGAGAATGAAGAGTATAAACAATACTGGATTCCCCCCTCCTTTTTTTTTCCACTCCCACCAACCCTTGTCTTGCAACCTTTATTCTACTAACCTCCAAAGCTTTCTGGTAGAATTATCTGTGTTTGAAAGCAAAGATGTTTGAGAAAGTGGTTGAAAGTAATATTTAATCAGAAAGGCAAGGAAAAACTAAAGTATCCATCTTCCCTGAAAGAAGCTGAAAAGAATCCACGGAAAGCTTATGCTGTCCCTTCATGACATTTGGACCATGTTGGCTACATGATGGGTCACAAACATGACATTTAAGGTGACTGGTGTGATATGTGTAAGCCTGAAATAGGAGTTCAGCGTGTGTATAGCTGAAGTTTTTTCTACATCCCACAGGAACGTGGCTGAAGAGTGGTCTAGGCCTTGTGCACCAGGAAGGTAGCCAGCGGACGTGGACGTACATTGCCCCTCAGTTGGGGTACTGGGTGGCGGCCATGTCTCCTCCCAACCCAGGTAACACAAAGCCAACACCCGCGATGGTGGGCGGTGATTTCTTTGAGGGTTCAGGCTAAGTATGCTTTTGAAAATTACTTTAGCAGGGAGATCACATCTTACTCAGAAACGGTGGAGAAGGGCACCTGGTTGGCTCAGTCAGTGGAGCCTGTGACTCTTGATTTCAGGATCATGAGTTCGAGCCCCACATTGGGTGGAGAGATGAGTTTTAAAAAACGGTTGAAAGTCTGAAAATCAAATGACGAAACGAAGGTATTTTGTGGGGGTTGGAGTTCTGGTTGTGACTCTCCCATCTAGGGTAAGAAAAATGCACAGAACATACTCCTGTCTCTTGTCTCTGTTTTGCTCAGACAGCTGCCATAGGGAATTCCTAATCTAAAGCCCATAGAGGCAGTTCAGACCTCCTCCCTAATTCCAGAAACAGCTGTGGCCTGTAGTAAGAGAAATATGGGGGAAGGGCACTCCTCAGAGCTGCTAGCAGACAATCCCCATTGGAGCCTTCTTGGGGCAAAAAGCTTGATTTGGCATTTCCTAAAGGCTTAAAAACAGACCAGTTGCTTTGTGTCTAGAACAGTAGTCATCTCCATTTAGCATATGCGAATTAATTCATATTTTTTAAAGCATGACTAAAAAAAATGTTTTTGACCTATACGCCCTAAGTTATCCCAATGACTATTCCAGAATTGTTTCTTAAAATAATCATCTTCGGAGAATTCTTTCCAATGATGGCTTCTGTTCCTCAAAATGCCTTTAGAATCTGTATCACTTAGACTGCCTTCCTTAGTGAAACATTTCATTGGTGGCAGATCTTTATGCTCAGAGGGTCCCTTTGATTTTTCTTAGACATATCTAAGAGTCATGCACAGCCAAATCTGGTGAATGAAGTAGGTAATTGAGCTAGGTCAAAATGTGCTATGATTAAAACCTGTCTCTCGTCATGAAGGAGTCCAAAATATTTTAGCAGTGGAATTATCACTGGAATGAACACTCAGACTCCCAAAGTAACTAACTTGACGGAGGTGTTGAGACATTGGTCCCATTCACTTTCTGTTCCCATACTGAGAAAATGTACATTTCACATCTGTGTCTTGAGAATCTGTGTTTCCCTTTGTGATAGTGTTCTTGTAGCAGTAGAGGTGTGAGCCAGATACAGAAATGCCCCAGTCTCCAAATCTGAAATATCTAGAATATGACTAAGAGGAAGGAAGGAAAGAAAATAAATACCTGAAGTCCCCAAGCAGAGGCCACAAAGCCCATGCATTACAGTTAACTTTCATTTGAGATAGATTTCCAACCACCGTGGCTCTCAGTTTACCCATCACGCCACAGAATAATAGATATTCTGTAAAAAGGGCAGAAAGAACTTCTTGCTGTTAGGTCCACCAACCTTTCCTAGCAGCGAAGGAAGAGACAAAAATCTGTAAAATTTAAGTACGGCTGTGAATTTTCTAGAGATTTCCATTGGCAAAAGTTAAGATAACATTTTAAGTACTTAAATGATTGAGCTTGAGTTCCTTGGAAATGATTTTTATGTGTCCCCCGGCTTTTTTGGTGGCTCCTGCCAAAGGCATCGCCCATGTCTCTGGGGGTCGTGTCTGGGTAAAAAATCATTTCTCTGAATGATTAAAGCAGCATATAGTTGTCAATTATTTTTCTAACTTTTGTACATATTAACTCCATTCACCCCATTGAAGTGAATTATGTTTGGGAGAGAATGGTGGTACCTTTTGAACTTAAGTAATGTCACTATTTTCAAAAACTAGTACACCTCCTTAGGTTTATCTAGCTCTTAAGGGGTCTCCTTGCAAAGATTTTTTGAAGAAATCTATCCCTTAAAATATCAAGAATCAATAAGTAAATGGGTGTTTCTGGTGCATAGTGATCATAACCATGCCAATCGGACATAATGAAAAACCACATTCCTTCCTTCCCATCTATTGGCTCACTACTGGGATGCCTGGACACCAATGTGTCCCCCAATATTATAATTTGGGGAGGTTTTCATTGTCGCTTTCAATCTGTTATCAGTGCCATTAAGGTGGATTCTTACTGCTATTGAACAATATCTTTATTGTTAAACTCCCTCTTGGGATTCTTTACAGTGTAAATTAAGAAGAAAATATGTTTATCTCTGGGACCTTGTCTGTAAGTTCTGAAGAGTTCTGTGGCCAGCATCAGGTTAGCCATTTTGAAAAGGCACTGTAGAGGAAGATTTTATTTTTTAAAAAACGGAAGACATTTTAGAAACACTTGACAACCCATAAGCAGCTGTGGATTTTTTTTTTTTAAGTCATAGCCGATTCATTTCCGATCTTGCAACTGATTCATTGAGGCAAAGGGCCCTCCATGCAGTAATAATTATCCAGGGAAAGTGAGAATAAAATCTTGCGATTTTTTTTTTCCCCTCCTGCAGTACGAGATCCCCAGATAAGCCATCTCTCTAAGAGTCCCACTCATTATGTCATCATGCATCCTTTTGCTTTCCCTGAAAGATCACGTCTTTAGAATGCTGAGCCTGCTACCGAATGTGGCTGTCTTCCAGGCTAAGGAGGGACCCTTGACCCTGCATTTAGCACTTGACTATACAGACCACTCCTGGCCACAGCTGCTCCAGGGACGGTGGTGGTAATCCCTTTCCATTGAGTGAAATTCCGGTGATCTGTAAGTGCATCATCTAAAGGGTGTTTGCATCTGGCCCCTGCTGCACACCCCAGCCGGGAAGAGTAAGGAAAACATAGGCTCTCGGTTCTGTGTGTCCTTCTTCTCCTTTCAAGGTGTTCTCCAATCTAAAATGCCCTTTTCTGACCTTCTAGGTCCCGTTGTCACACAGGACATAACCACGTATCACACGGTGTTTCTTTTGGCCATTTTAGGAGGAATGGCTTTCATACTTTTGGTTCTGCTGTGTCTCCTTTTATATTATTGCAGGTAAAGTTTTTACCTTTTTGGCAATATCTTTTTTAATTTGGAATTTCTTGGGCAAGCATTGATTTTGAGGTCTTTTTTTTTTTTTTTCTTTTTCTGAATCAAGGTCCTTTTTTTTTCCCTCATGAAAAACTGCTGAAGAACTGAACATTTGTCCTTAAAGTTGTGAACAAATGAACATGATGTGGGGGGCATGCTGTTTATAAGTTTGCTCAGAAGGGAAGTTGTTTTATTTTATTTTATTTTTTTTTAAGTTTGACAGTTGTCATGATTCGTTCAGAATATTCCTAACCCCTGATTAAGAGATGAGATTCTCAAGGACAAAGCAGAACTAAAATTCCTATTTTGATGCCTCGGCTCTTCCATTTTGTGAGAATGTTTGTTGTCGACTCTTGGGGGACTGCTCTTGAATGAATAACTTGGTTAAACGTATAAAAGCCTGCAGGTGAAATCTGCAGATTGTGCTGTTCTGAATCAAAATAAGGCTGAGGGTGTGGGGTGAGAAGGCTTCTGGCTGTTGGTTAGTTGTCTTGTTTCTTCCTGTGGAAATGGAGAATTGGGATTTCACGGGGAACTTTACTGCTACGAGAATCTTTAACCTCTGGGTTTGGATTTTATCTTTGATCGTAGGCGGAAATGCTTGAAACCTCGTCAGCACCATAGAAAACTGCAACTT
Organism: Neomonachus schauinslandi; assembly: GCF_002201575.2. Taxonomy (NCBI): domain Eukaryota; kingdom Metazoa; phylum Chordata; class Mammalia; order Carnivora; family Phocidae; genus Neomonachus; species Neomonachus schauinslandi. The sequence continues at coordinate 123,645,576 of NC_058407.1, forward strand.
CCGGCAGCCCTGGAGAGTTCCAAACGGGATCAGTCGACTTCCATGTCTCACATCAACTTGCTCTTTTCTCGTCGGGAGTCAGAATTTCCTGGCCCCCTCTCTGTCACCAGCCATGGCCGCCCGGATGCCCCAGGGCCCAAGGAACTGATGAGCGGGGTCCATTTAGAAATGATGTCTTCCAACGGAGAAGTGGACATGCACACCCCCATGCTAAAGCTCTCCTACAGTACCTCGCAGGAATTCAGCTCTCGGGAGGAACTTCTCTCTCACAAGGAAGAGGATAAAAGCCAAATCTCCTTTGATAACCTGACACCAAGTGGGACGTTGGGAAAAGAGTACCACAAGTCTGTTGAGATTTTCCCCTTGAAGTCCAGGAAACCTCTGGAAAGAGAAGGCTGTGAGTCCCCGGGCAACAGCGAGTATAGGAGGGGCTACAATGCCATGCTCTCCCAGCCTTTGTTTGAAAAGCAAGACAGAGACAGTCAGGCCTCTGTGAACCATATCCCCACAGGAAGCAAGCTCACCATTCAGGAACACATGTACCCCGCGCCCTCATCTTCCGAAAAGGACCAGCTGCTAGACCGCCGGCCTACGGAGTATATGATGTCGCGGTCAGTAGACCACCTGGAGAGACCCACATCCTTTCCACGGCCCGGCCAGTTGATCTGTTGTAGTTCCGTGGACCAGGTCAATGACAGCGTTTACAGAAAGGTATTACCTGCCTTGGTCATCCCCGCTCATTATATGAAACTCCCGGGGGACCATTCCTACGTGGGCCAGCCCCTGGTCGTTCCAGCCGACCAGCAGCTGGAGATCGGAAGACTGCAGGCAGAGCTCTCCAGTCCCCATGCAGGCATCTTCCCGCACCCCTCCTCCCAGATCCAAGCGCAGCCCCTGTCATGCCAGGCAACCTCCCAGCAGCACTTGCAGGACACGGGCGCCCGGGAGTGGACGCCGCAAGGTGCGTCCATGTCAGAGTCTCTCTCCATCCCGGCATCCCTGAACGATGCGGCCTTGGCTCAGATGAACAGCGAGGTCCAGCTCCTGACCGAAAAGGCGCTGATGGAACTTGGGGGTGGGAAGCCGCTCCCACACCCCCGGGCGTGGTTCGTCTCCCTGGACGGCAGGTCCAACGCGCACGTTAGACATTCGTACATTGATCTCCAAAGAGCTGGGAGGAACGGAAGTAACGACGCCAGCTTGGATTCTGGCGTGGATATGAATGAACCAAAATCTGCCCGGAAGGGAAGAGGAGACCCCTTGTCCCTTGCGCAGAGCCACCCGGCTGCCCAGGAGCATCCGCAGAAAGAGCCGAGGGCGGCGGACAGCACCTCCTACACGCAGCTCGTGTACCTGGACGACATGGACCAAAGCGGCAGCGAGGGCGGCACCACCGTGTGCACCCCCGAGGACAGCACCCTGCGGTGCTTGCTGGATGGCTCCGGCCGGAGGAGCGGCGGCCAGCTGCCCAGCCTGCAGGAGGAGACGGCCAAACGAACTTCGGACGTGCCCCCGGAGCCGCTCGCCAGCCCCGAACAGAGAAGATCTGCTCAGGAGGACGACGAAGAGGAAGATGAGGAGGACCAAGGAGAAGACAAGAAGAGCCCCTGGCAGAAACGGGAGGAGAGACCCCTGATGGCGTTTAACATTAAATGAGCGATCACAGAGCCACCCGGCCGTGGAATATAATGCAGTTGCCAAAAATCCTTTCTTCCGGAAGCAGTTTACCTGTTCGGGGAAGACATTGAACAGCGGCGTCCGTGGGAGCAGACTCTCGCTGCGTCACGGTTCACTGTGTAAATGTCAGAAAAGAATCAAAGTTATGACAGAATAAAGGATGATGTTCCCGGATGCCTCGCCTCCAGGGAGATGGCTGAATGTGGTGTCCGGACGTCACTCCGCATCTTGGACACAGAAACCACAAGTGATGTTGCTAAGGTTCTGCTGATCACCTCAGTTGTCCCTCAGATTCTGGGAACGGATGAAACTCTTGTCACATTGCTTGAATCCATTTTATCACGATAATGCACCTGTGAAGTTATTATTGAGATATTAGCTTAGCACTTAGTGTCTCGAGGTATGCATTATCTCAAAGGAAAGCTATGCATCGCTGCTTCGTGCTCTTACTTTGCTTAGGTTTTTTGCGTTGGTTAGGTTTCGTTTCGGGTTTGCTTTAAAAAAAAAACACACACAAACACACACAATTTGGTTGTAAAGATTTCCTTCTTTCTTTTTCATCTGTTTTGCTTCTCGGTGGTTTATTTCGGTGTCTCCTTCCGGGAACTCCCGAGTGTGTCACCTCTTAACATCCAAGCCTTTTAAATGAAATCGTACTGAAGTTTTTGTCAGCTGAGAGCCCTTCAATTCTGGTCCCGTTAACTCCAAGTGCCTTTTTTACAGTGACAACAACAGTCCCTCACCTTTCTTCTTCTTCTTCTTCTTTTTTTTTTCTTTCTTAACTCCTTTAATTGAACTGCCTGGATTTTATAAAGTTATTAAGTGATACCCCTTTTCTTTAAACTGCATGCTGCCAAGTGCCCGTTTGTGCTCCCAATTCTCATTTCAACGCAGTGTTCTCTCTAGTTCCCATGTGTGACGTGGATTCTGTTGAGCTAAGGTAGACTAGAGGACACTTTAGAGATCGCCTTCCCTCCTCTATCCCTTCGGCCACCAGCCACCATTATGGTTTCATTGGCTGTCTGTATATACGGTTATGTATTAACTCGGGAATCCTATGGGCTGATCTTGCTCACCCAGACATGGAGTATGGACTGAGCAAGTGAATGTGACTATTAAAGAAATTGTATGTACTACCCAAAAGTGCCAGAATGACTCTTCTGTGCATTCTCCTTACAGAGCTGCTTGGTTATCCAAAAATGAAAATTCAAAATAAATGCTGAAAAAAAACCCAACTATCCTGTCGTCCTTTTCATTCATTCTGAGCCATTATTTGTTGTTTCGGAGTTGCTATTAAGAATTTGCTCTTGGGGCACCTGGGTGGCTCAGTCGTTAAGTGTCTGCCTTTGGCTCAGGTCATGATCCCAGGGTCCTGGGATTGAGCCCCGCATCAGGCTCCCTGCTCCACGGGAAGCCTGCTTATCCCTCTCCCACTCCCCTGCTTGTGTTCCCTCTCTCACTGTGTCTCTCTCTGTCAAATAAATAAAATCTTAAAAAAAAAAAAGAAGAAGAATTTGCTCTTGGGGCGCCTGGGTTAAGCATCTACCTTTGGCTCAGGTCATGATCTCAGTGTTCTGGGATTGAGCCCCACAATGGGCTCCCTGCTCAGCAGGAAGCCTGCTTCTCCCTTTGCCCCTGCTCGTGTTCTCTCGCTCTCTCTCAAATAAATAAATAAAATATTTTTTTTAAAAAAGAATTTGCTCTTCATTCCCCGGCAGTCTGAAATGCTGGTTGTTGAACTTCTATTCAGAGACTCCAGAATAGACACATAGGAATTTACATTGCAGTTAAAATCCACCTTGTGTTTATTTAGTTTTATTCAAGAACATAAGGTAACTTTTTGTTGTGTTTCAGGTACGGAGAAATGTCTACACTTTACAAAAAACTGATGTTTTCTATCGTGATCAATATTGATCCACTTGGAATAACTTCAACAGTTTTCATTAAAATGACCAGAACCATCCCAGATGGGTGAAACTATTAAGTCAAAATCATTAATGGAGACATCAGAGCATAGAACACAGTAAGCTAACTATGTGTACAGTGACAACTTCATTACAAAATCTTTACTCATGAATTCCATGTGGACAGAAAGCCAATTAAGTTGATTTTTATTACTTTAATTCTCAAAGGTTGATGTATTTTGCTTTTCAGGGGGAAAACATTTGAGATTCCGGGACAGTGCTGGGGCATCTAAATGGATGGGAGTCTTTGGTTTAACAAGTAAGGGACTTTTGGGGGGTGAACATTCTCACCAATAGGTGGCAGGTGAGCCCATGCAGACTTCACTCACAAAGACTACTTGTCACTTCCCAAGAAAAAGTGGCCTCTCCAAGAATACCCAGGGCCAGACATAGATGATTGGGAAAATGCTGGGAGACTCTGAGCCCTTCCAGCCCTGCCTAAGGTTGCTGCCAATGCAATCATCTCCTTATTAAAGCATCGGTTTCCAGAAAAGCCTTATTTACAATGCATGTTACCTGTGAAAAGCAGGTACCACGTTGCCTGTCGGAACTGATTATGGGAGATTTGGTGGGAAGTTTGGAATAACGGGCTTTTCTGACCCCTCCTCATTAGACAGGACATGCCTGGTTTGGGTACAGTTATGCAAAGTATGGAGCAGCTAGCAGTGAGACATTGTGTGCCTAGGAAGACGAGGCAGTGGGTTTGCCGAAAGAAAATCGTTCTGCCAAAGGTGAAGCTTAACTCGTTTTACATTTGTCCAAAAAGAGGCTCAGAGGATTACATGTTTGCTCAGGGTGCCAACACCAATCACCAGACTAGAGCTGTCTAGACAGAGCACTGTGACTGTGGACTTGACACATTTCATTTATTTTCTTTCTAGCCTGGTAAGGGTAAAATACCTCTCATTATTACGAATCAATTATATTGTCAGAAGAACGAAAGCCATCAAAGGCGTGTTGCCCTGCCACCTAGTGGTGAGTTTTCACCAGCCTGCTCCGGAGACACAGATGGCTGGCTGGCCAGGGCCAGCTCCAGGAACACTGCGCAGGTGTGTGCACGGGGATGGCTCGGACACTGGTTCTGTCCTCCAGACAAGGTGAGCAAGGAGATGGGGCGGACGTTTGTTGAGTCACTACCCTAGCAACCGTGTATTGGAAACCATCACGCATTCAATTCTCAAAAGCTTGTGAGGAAGTTATATGTTCATTTTTGTTTTACCTTGAAATAAATGGAGGCTTGGGGGTTAAGTACTTGAGGCTACTCAGCTAGAATCAGTACGTTGCATAAGCCACCAGCCCTTGGGAAATGAACGCATTTAAAGTCGTAAATGTTCCTGATAAAGGATGTATAGGACACGACTTGCAAATCGTCATAAAATACATAATTGTCAATTCCATTTGATACTTGATTCCCATAGAACGCTTTCATTGATTTTTGTCATAGCCAGCCTGTTGCAGTTGACAAAAGGATGTTCTGACATGCATATCTGTTGATTTTTTTTTTACATTAATGATTAACACAGAACTGAAACAAGGAAGACACATGTCAGAATTTCATTCATTCCTCAATCACTGAGTGATTTCTTTGTTGAAGCAGATAAAAGTGTTTGAGTACTAGAAAAGTATTTCCTCAGTTTTTGTGCTATTCTCAACGCAATGGTTCCAGACATGGTACCCTTACAAGTTTAATCTGCATTATTAACATTTTCTCCATCTCTTTCTTAAATTCGGACAATCAGCAGGTCATGGGAGCATTTGCCAGTTTCCATGGTGTAAATGCTCCCATGTGGCCAATTTCAAACAATAGGGTGACATCACTGCACACAAGAGTTGGGAAGAGATGCACAGTAGTACGAGGTTATATTTCCACCAACAAGATACAATAAAGGGAAATAACCCCAAAAGCATAGTCAGATGTACAGTTGATCATCATTTGGGGATTCCATATTTGCAAACATGCCCACTTGCTAAAATTTATTTGTAACCCCGAAATCAAGCCACACTGTGCTCTCACGGTCACTCACAGACATGCAGAGCGATGAGAAGTTTGAGAATACATGTATTAGATGAGCGTTGTTCATGCATGAGTCACAGGGCTGTTGGCTGTGAGTTCAACGTTAACGTATCAATAAAATGTATTAAATAAGATGTCTCCAAAGAGAAACATACATCAAAGAAGATGATGTTTTGATCGGTGGATGAAAATGTGACCAGAGACTCAGGATCCTAACCCTGCTTTTGCCCTGATTACCATGGTTCTAACATTATACTCACAAATTCGGTGTTCAGGATAGCTTTACAGAACCTGACTACCACTAATAATAGGAATGGACTGTAGTAAATAATTAGGACATGATACGCTTTAAGTAATTAGTACCTTTGTTTTTTATATCATTTTTCATTATTTGTTTTATATTTTTTAAATTAAATTATTTGTAAATTGAGTATAGTTTTTAAGAATGGCTTTATCTAGGGATGCCTGGGTGGCTCAGTGGGTTAGGCATCTGCCTTTGGCTCAGGTCATGATCCCGGGGTCCTGGGATCAAGCCCCATGTCAGGCTCCTTGGTCAGCGGGGAGTCTGCTTCTCCTTCTGCCTGATGCTCCCCCTGCTTGTGCTCTCTCTCTCTCTTTCTCTGACAAATAAAATCTAAAAAAAAAAAAAGAATGGCTTTGTCTTAACAACTGGCTTGCAAAATTCCTGACATTTCAAGTTCTCTCTGGAAAGTGTGCCCCAGCATGCCACTAGCTAGAAGGTGGCACATATGAACAAAGTCTGTCTGACTCCTTCACCTGGTCTCTTGCTTTTTCAAAGCTCACATGGAAACCCCTACTTAGGACAAAAAAAAAAAAAATAGGTGCATTGCTTTCCAGGCTTTAGTCTAATTTAATGCAAGACGGGTAGCATTCACTGGGAAAAGGACCACATTCCTTGTCCTGGGGCAGGTCCCTGCAGGACTTGGGAGGAATTTATGAAAGAGTGTGCTCTAATCCATGCCAGGAGATACACACCACCATTTAAATAACACCCCGGTGCGTTTGGAACCTTATTTAGTATAAACTAGCACAGATAAATGCTAAAACCGTGAGGCAAAGCACCCAAAAAATCCAGAACCAGAAAGGAAATAGACCACAAAACCTAAAAATAATCAGGCCAACGAGTCTGATTATATGATTTCTTGTGTTTATCTTATTTAAAAAAAAAAAAGATTATTTGAGAGAGAGAGAGCAGGGGGTGGGGCAGAGTGAGAGGGAGAGAGAGAATTCCAAGCAGACTACCTGCTGAGCATGCTGGATCCCACGACCCTGAGATCATGACCTGAGCCGAAACCAAGAGTGGGACGCTTAACTGACTGAGCCATCCAGGCGCCCCTATCCTCTTTTAAATTTAGGTCTTGCTGACCTCTGTATTTGGAGGACGAGGGGATTAAAAGTGAGTATAGCTATAGATAGAAATGTGTGATGAGTTTTCAACTATTTTGAAATTGCACAATTTCTTTTTAGATTTTTTTTTTGAGGTGTAACTGACATAGAACATTAGGTGCACAGCATGATTCAGTATTTGTATCTGTTGTGAAATGATCACAACATTAATCTAGTTAACATCCATCACCACACATAGTTACAGAATATTTTTTCTTGTGATGAGAACTTTTAAGATCTACTCTCTTAGCGACTTTCAGATACACTGTACAGTATTAGCTGTCCTTACCATGCTGTACATTACATCCCCAGGACTTACTTAATTTTTTCACTGGACGTTTGTGCCTTTTCTGTGACTTCTTGTTGGCTATTTTGACACTGTAATTGAAGCAAGTTGCAGTTATGTTTTGGGACTCTTGACATCACGGAGAACCCGTTGAAGTAGGCATGATGGTTTTCAGGATCCATGGAATCAGAGAAGGTAAGCAGTGGAGAAGAAGCAGTTGGCATAACAGACGTGGGAGAGATCCAGCTAAGCTCTTTAGGTGAAGTAGAAATCGCAAGCCTTTTTTTACGCCCCTGAAAACTGTATTTTCAATGCTGTGGGTATAAGTACCCAAATCCCTGGTTAATGTTTTTGTCATTCTTCACAGTGATTGTGACGTGTTTGACGCTGGTGTTCTGGTACCCACTAGCTGGCTCCTAATTCCTGTAAGACCTTTTACACTTCGGCAGGATGAACAGGAATGAGGGCACCGGAGGACGTGGAACATGAAAGAGCCTTGATAATCTCACACGGGAGGAATTGGAGCCCAAAGTGTTGAGATGGTCGCTCCACACAGTGAGTGGACCACATGGCGCGTCTCAGTCCATTCGCGTTGCTATCATAAAACTCCATAGACCGGGGGGCTTATAAACAGCCATCATTTCTTTCCTGCAGTTTGGAGGCCAGAAGTCTGCGATCAGGGCACCAGCAGGGTCAGGTGAGGGCCCTTTTCCTGGCTCACAGCTGACACCTTCTGTTGTGCTCAGGTTGTGAAGGGGGTAGGGAGCTCCATGGGGCCCCTTTTATAAAGGAACTAACCCCATTCATGAGGGCTCTACTCTCATGACCTAAGCACCTCCCAAGGCTCCACCTCCCGATGCCACCACCTTGGACATGAGGATTCCAGCCTATGACTTTGGGGAGGACACAAACACTCAGGCCAGAGCACAGGACAGGCTCCCATCTCCAGATCCCGGGCCCTGAGTGCCTCCACCCCCTTGGCCACTTCTCCATCCCCTGCTCTTTCTGGCTAGCTCTCCCACACTCTCTGCTATCTGTTCACATTCCGTGTACAATATATATTTAATTATCACAGTAGAAGGCATTGTAAGCCATGATAATTATTAAAATTTTAGGGCTGTGGGAGAAACCCTGACTTGGACTCAGCGCCCCTGGGCATCAGACCTGACTCTGAGACCAGACAGGTGACTGACTTCTATGGCTGTAGAAGGGGGACAGTGTCATCTGTTCTGCTTACCTCTCAGGGTAAGGGTTGTGTTCAAATGAGACAATAAATATTAAAGTTCCTGTAAACTGTAAATTGCGGTAAAATAGAAGTTGTTACTCTTCTTTTCTTTTTAAAGTAGAACGTGGGGCTTGAACTCACGACCCTGAGATCAAGACCTGAGCTAAGATCCAGAGTTGGCTGCTTCACCGACTGAGCCACCCTGCCACCCCAGAAGTTTTTGTTCCTCTTAATCATTCTTTGAATCGTCTAGTTCCCTAATCCTGTTGTTATCGTGTAACAGTGACCATTTTTTTGTCATACCAGCTTCTTCTCAGTTGCTTTTTAGGAAAGTGGTAGACAAACCAGCAAAATCTCTTCTTTCCCATGCTGACCACTTTCTGCAAGGTTCAGCTGAGTGATCTCTCCCTTTGTGCAAGTAGGATGATTTTCCAGGTATCTGACGTTAACCAGGGGGCTCAGTGAAGGTGCCGCCTCCTTACGTATTGGTCTGAAAATATGTATGGGCACACTGCTTAGAAGGCAGTAAGGTTGAGACAGATGCCCCATAACCATGATTTATTTTCTACATGCCACAAACATAAATTCCCTTGTAATACAGGGCAGTAGCCTCTCTGGTCCTTAATTAAGTGGCTCTTGTAGGAAGATCATGTGCTTGTAACTCCAGAACGCTGGTACTTGAATCTAGAGGCACAGTAGCATCACCTACGAGCCGGAAAAACTGACGTAGTCGGGCCCCGCCCCAGACCTATCAGACTCAGAATCTCTGCAGGGAAAACCTGGTACTGGAGTTGCTTTAAACACACTTGCCCCAGCTAATGCTGACAACATAGGCTTGTAAACCACTGCTTTGGCAATTCTGAAGATACTTCACAGTTTGCTAGCAGCTTCCGTTAGGTACCCCGGGGAACGATGGATTTTCCCTTCATTTCTAGGGTAGGTTAGCTGCACCGCCCCAGATTTGCAGCTGGGTGGGCAAACATGTTCAATAACAGTCCCCACGCTGAGCAGCATGTGCCCAACAGATGTGGCCAGTGTGCACACTGCTTGTTGAAACCCGGATGTTGACCAACCCTGGGTTCTGTCCTCCATCCTGCACCCATACTACACGTTGCCCTTGCGATCAGACCCACAGCCATCTCACAGCACTGCCCATGAAGGAACCCCACCACCGTATCTGCAGCCCAGATCTGCTGTTGAAATTCAGCCCAGCTGCTGGCCAGGCATCTCCATCCACATGACCCTCAAGCATCTCAGACTCAACTTGCCCCATGATGGAGTCATGATCCATCACCCCATGAACCTCCCTGCCTAGCCCCAAAACAGGCTCGTTCTCCTCGTTTCCTCCATATCTGCTACCCCAGTAAAGAGCTTCCCCATACAGCTTCCCAAGCCAGAAACGTCAGGGTCAACCTCACCACCCAAATTCAGGCACCAAGTCCTATCAATTCCACCTGCTACTGGAAACAATGTGAATATTTCATGTTTCCAGCTGGCCAGGGCTTTCTGAGCAAAATTTACTGGCATCCTAGGTTTCAGGATGAGTGTAGCCATTCCTTGGAAGACAGAGATAGTGAATTACTTCAGAGAGATTTACAGGTTTATCTCCCCTCGAGCCATTTGTTTGCTATTCATTTATCTTCATTTACATGTGTTGTAATACATAGGGACCTTCTTCCCCTTCTCTCCCCAGAGAGGATTTGTTTCCTTTAAGAAGTTAGTTTCACTCCCTCTCTGAACAGGAGGGAGCAGCTATGCAGTAGATCCCATAAAGCACCAAAATTTATAATTTGTGGGTTCCTCTCCTCTAGTACGGATCCCCTTTAAAGATTGATTTGTTTATTCTTGGGGGGCAGAGGGAGAGGAAGAGAGAGAATCCCAAGCAGACTCCCTGATGAGTGCGGAGCCCAAAGTGGGGCTCAATTCCGTAACCCTAAGATCATGACCTAAGCTGAAATCAAGAGTCGGACGCCCAACTGACTGAGCCACCCAGGCATCCCCAGATCCCCTTTATATGTGCAGTGTGACACGTGTCCTACTGCACTGGGTAAAATGGGGCAGAGGGTAGAGATATTTTTTAAGTAAACAGTCAGTCTGCCTCTGATCCAGAAACCTTCTTTCTGCTGTCAGGATGAAATAAATAATATGTCTATGAAAGCTTGTATGTTAAGTATCTCCCAGACCTGTTCTTGTGGTTGCAAATGACAGAAACCAAACTCAAACTAGCACAAATTAAATGAGGGACTTCATCATTAAGGGAGATTTGGGAACCAGATGACGGGGTGTGATATTGTGATTTAAAGCAAGAAATATATATTTGGTCTTTGTCCTTCTTCCTGGTAGAGCTCCTAAAACCCTTGTTATTTCTTAAGTGATAAGAGCGATAAAGGTTGTCTTGTTATTCATAACAAATCCTTCCAACCACACCTAAGTGTGTTCTAGAGGTGACTTTTAGGCTGCACGTAAGGATGGGGCCTGGTTTCCAGGAAAACCAACCATGTGACTCGAGAGGGTAGGAACTTTCAGTCCCATGCCCTTGACCTCGGAGGAAGGGAGAGGGGCTGGAAGTTGAATTGTTTGCCGTTAGTCAATGATTTAATCAATCCTGCCTATGTAATGAAGGCTCTGTAAAAGCCCAAAAGGATGGGGTTCAGATAGCTTCTGGGTAGGGAAATGTGGAGATTCGGGAAGAGCGGTACGCTCAGAGAGCATGGAAGGCCTGCACCCTTCCCTGCCCCTATTCTTTGCACTCCACATCTCTTCCATCTGGCACTTCTGAGTTATATCCTTTTATAATAAACCAGTGATCTAGTAAGTAAAATGTTTCTCTGAGATCCGTGAACCACTCTAGCAAATTCATGGAATGTGAGGTAGGGGTCATGGAAACTTCTAATTTATAGCCAGTGGATCAGAAGCCCAGGGAACAACCTGGTCTTGTGATTGGCATCTGACATGGGGGCAGCGGAGGGGGTGAGGGGGGACGACAGTCATGTGGGACTGAGCCCTTCACGACGCCATCTCCCGATAGATAGTTTCAGAATCAAGTCAACTGTAGGACCCCCAGCTGGTGTTGGAGAATTTCTTGGTAGTAATGGAAAACCCACGCACATCAGAATCGGTGTCAGAATTGTACGAGGGAACCAAATCACAGAAGACGAGGAGTAATAATAAGGGCTTTGTGTTTACAGACTACTTTCGTAATGCATTATCTTGTTTTGACTCTCACAACTCCCCTGTCGTACAGCTAAAGAAGGTGATGTTAATCCACTTCTGTATCCAAAGATACTGAAATTAAGTGTGTGATTTGAACAGAAACCCAGAGGGTTTGCCCAGAAGCCCAGTATTCTCCCCATGGCACCCAGCTGCCTCACAGAGATTAATTCCTCGGATAGTAACAGCACTAACACTGAGTACTTCCTATGTTCCCAGCAGGTTCCAAGCCCCCTCTGTGGATCAGCTCACTTAATCCTAACCACCATAGCCTGTGAGATCAGGACTTCTGTTGTGTCACAGACAAGGAAACTAGAGAAGCAGAGTAACTTGCCTTATGGACCTATGCTCTCTGCCATTCTGGGATGCTTATGAAAAAGGGTTACTTTCTTACGGAAAGTTAAGCATTATGTTTCCCCGCATGCTAACAATTTGATAAAGAGTTAAAACAACTATAAATTCTTTCAAGGATCGTGGTGGTGGTTACTGAGGTCCTAAGTGATCCTGTGTACTCCTTAGAAAGATAACTTGATCCCTATTCCCCAAGATGGGAAATTTTGGAGTCCTGTGATGATAGTCACTCCTTAAAGGCCAGGCGAGGTAGGAAAGTCGGTGAAGCGAGATCAAGTGCCCTGGGGTAGAAAATTTCATGTTTGATATCAGAAGACACACCAAAGGGCAGAAGGATGACGAATATATATTTTTTAAAAAGCCACTTGGAATTAGAGAATAGCTCAAATTGCATTGGAAATCAGTTACATTTTTCCTTATAAGAGGCCAGAAAAATAGATTTTCCTTTTCCTGAGTGAGAGAGGAGGGATGTACACTGTTTCTAGGGAAGGAGGTTGGCCTTTTTCTGGGTTGGAGGGTGAAAGAAACCTGGAGAGGGGCATCTTCAGAGAAGCACCACAGAGCGGAGAGCATTTTTGGCCAGAGACACTTGCAGAGTCTTGCATGAAAGATGGTTGTTTTTTTAAGAGGTTGTTATTCTATAATACTGAAGCTAGCTCCTTTTGAATCAGTATTGGAATGGGACAGTATCAACCAATAAATAGGTGAGAGTGTCATCTTGAACTGCAATAAAAGATTTTTTGTTTGTTTTCGAGAGAGAGAGTACATGAAAGGCAGGGAGGGGCAGAGGGAGAGGGAGAGAGAGAATCTTAAGCAGGCTCCATGCCCAGTGCAGAGCCCGATGGAAGGCTCGATCCCAAGACCCAGAGATCATGACCTGAGCCGAGGGCAGACGCTTACCCAACTAAGCCACCCAGGCGCCTCTGCAGTGAAATGTTTTATGTGAGCATCTGCTGTTCCTTTAATGTGGTGAGAGCTATTGTTGTTCCTTGTACTCTATTAAGAATACAATACACTGTTTAAACTTAACTTTTTTTAAGATTATATTTATTTATTTGACACAGAGAGAGACAGCGAGAGAGGGAACACAAGCAAGGGGAGTGGGAGAGGGAGAAGCAGGCTTCCCGTGGAGCAGGGAGCCCGATGCAGGGCTCGATCCCAGGACCCTGGGATCATGAGCTGAGCCGAAGGCAGACGCTTAACGACTGAGCTACCCAGGCGCCCCTAAACTTAACTTTTTCACTGGGCCAATAGAATAACACTTGGACCTTCAGGAAAACCTTATGGTGGGAAAAAGCAAGTGTACATGCAGAGACACACGTAACTGCATTAACAATATGGGCTGTTCAACTAGAATTTTCACACACTGACAGTGGACATCAAGAGGGAAAGAGGAGGGCGCCTGGGTGGCTCAGTTGGTTAAGCGACTGCCTTCGGCTCAGGTCATGATCCTGGAGTCCCTGGATCGAGTCCCGCATCGGGCAACCTGCTCAGCAGGGAGTCTGCTTCTCCCTCTCCCCTCCACCTTCTTGTGCGCTCTCTCTCTCTCACTCTCTCTCTCAAATAAATAAATAAAATCTTAAAAAAAAAAAAAGAGGGAAAGAGGAAACGTAATTGCTTCTCAGAACAGAAACATCATCTTTTATTTTGTGTCCTGAGATTTACACAGTGGTGTGTGTGAGTGTGTGTGAGAGTGTGGAGAAGAGAAGCAGTGTATGTAAGAGCTGAGAAGAAACACTAGCCACCAGAAGAATTTACTTAAAAATTATAAAAACAATGTTACTAGGGATGCCTGGGTGGCTCAGTGTGTTAAGCATCTGCCTTTGGCTCAGGTCATGATCCGGGAGTCCCAGGCTCCACATCCGGCTCCTTGCTCAGTGGGGAGTCTGCTTCTCCCTCTCCTTCTGTCCCTGCTTGTGCTCTCTTTCTCTCAAAAAAAATTAATTAATTAATTAATTAAATTTAAAAAAACAAAAAACAATGTTACTGAACCATGTAGTGAATTTTGGTGTTTCCTGTCTTTATAAAACAAGTTATTTCGTAGATGGAAAGTTGTTTGCTAAGTTTTTGCAATATCCTTTTTCCTTTACATTCTTAGACATAGAAACCAATGACGTTTCTTCTCATGTGTTTAGAGGTATTTTCTATGCCTCTTTCTGGCTAATAATTCCTTCTTCTCTGGAAATGATGCCCAATAGACAGGCTGGAACCCAACGCCCTCCCTCTGCTATGGGAGTATAGTGATTGGTCCACATCCACAGTGATTGATCGAGATGGGGCCAATCAGAATTCTTCTCTGTGCCCTTTTTTTTTTTTTAAACTAGAGCTATGAAAGGTGGGGCTGGTGGTAGAGCTACATATATGAATCCCAAAAATTGTTAATGGTTATATTCCTTTAACTCTCTGAGTAGGGAGCCCGATGTGGGGCTGGATCCCAGGACCCTAGGATCATGACCTGAGCTGAAGGCAGACGCCCAACGACTGAGCCACTCAAGTGGCCCTGGAATCAATTTCATTCCTTTAATTTTATTATTCGTCCCCCTCCTTCCCTTATTTAAAATATTCCAATACTCTTCCAATAAATTCCCCTTTGTTTTCAGCTAGCTCAAGTTTGTTTGTCACAAGTATCTAACACAGCCCAGAAATAAAACATCCTACTAGCCAGACCTAATCAAACAGGAATCCCACTGCTGTGTAAAACCTATGTGTGATTTTTTTTTTCAGCTCCAACCAAAGGCATTTACAAAGTTTTGCCTGACCGCTGCCTTCCCACAAAAGACTTGCTATGAGCCCAGTGCACCTGCAATCTCTGAGGGGCCTTGCCGCCAAGGACTCAGGCACCACCTGCCCTGGCCCTCGTGAAATGGCAGGAGCTTATGGTTCAGGCCCCCTCTGCAGTAAGATGACCCCCTCTCCTGCTGATCCACTGACCCTCGGCTGGCACTCTCCCGTGGGGAAAGAAGCACGGGGGGAGCAGAGACGCCTTCTCATGTTTAAGCTCTTGCTTATACTATCACAGTAAGTGACTAAAGACTTGACTGCTACTATCACTTTGGCAAACACACTACAACTTAGATATTAGAAGACATGCTTGTGCTTGAGAAGATCAATAAGCTGGAATATATACTTCTGGAATTCTTTAACCTGGCTTCTATGAAAGTACAGTTGACGCTTGAACAACACAGGTTAGGGGCACTGAGCTCCAGACAGTGGAAAATCCTCATTTAACTTTTGACTCCCGCGCAAATGAACTATTAATAGCCTACTGTTGACCGAAAGTCTTACCAATAAGATAAACAGTTGGTTAACATGTATTTTATATGTTATATGTATTGTATGCTATCTTCTTACAATAAAGTAAGCTAGAGAAAAAAAATAATGAGAAAATACATTTACAGTCCTGGGTTTATCAAAAAAAAGAGATGCATATAAGTGGACCCACGCATTTCAAACCTATGTTGCCCAAAGGTCAACTGTATATGAAAATTCTCATCATAAAATCCTAGATAACTCCCACCACCCAATCATTGGACTCATAAGTCACCATGATAAAAATTATAAGTCGCCATGACAAAACAACAAATTCTCCTTTTGTTGCGTTTTAGATGCTCTTCATTCTTTCAATGAGAACTACAGCATTCTTAATTCTCCCTGCCTCTGCATTATAGAATCTTCCCATTAGAGATATGAAGGTAGGTAAGAATCATGACTTCTGTGAATGGCAATCAAAATCATTCTGTTGGCACAGTCTCTGCCTTTGATTTTAAGGAAGGAGTGAGAGCAAAGATTGTCATCAGAGCTGAGATTCAGAAATTGTCTGACAGAGAATGGATTTTTAAATACACTTGTCTTTTAAATCCCATTTTTGTGTTGATATAACTGTTTTTAATTCATTTAAAAAATCTTCTCTACCTCCTTTTTTTTTTTTTGGACTAACTCAGCGTCTTTCTTTTAAGCCCTACATCAAACCTTCCACCACCTAGGCAGGCACAAGGACAAATCACCTTGAGATTGACCTCATGATTGTGTGTTGTCTTAACACGCACCCATTCTATAAGCCCAGAGCGCATGAAATAAACACATGCCCAACTCACCTGAGGCTCTTACGTCAAATGTCAACTTAGAAATAGATGCGTCTTCTGCTGAGACAAGCCCAGAATGACAACCAAAATTCAAAGGTAAAATAGGTAAGTGTTAAGAGGATACAGAGAGCCTGGAGGGCTAGCCTGGCAAGGTCCAAGGAGGAGGCAAGACTTGCACTCAGTTTAGAGAGTCAAGTGAAAGAGTCTTTCAAGAAAGGAGGAGAGGAGGCAGCAGGAACCAAGGGTAGGGGGAGGTCGGCTTACAATCATATTTACCAGGACTCGGCTCTCCAGCTCCCAAGTTGCATTTCTCTGCATGTTTATTCTTTGTGTTGCAATAGTCGTACCCAGAAGATGTAGAGCTGAACTGACTACCCCATAACATCTTGATTTTTCTCAACTATAGCTCAATTATTTATTTTAATTGAATAAAAAAATGTTTTTAATCCTGCCATTTGCAGCTATACAGATGGACCTTGAGGGCATTATGCTAAGTGAAGTACCCAGGCAGAGACAAATGCCGCGTGGCATCACTTATATGTGGAATCTAATTTTTAAGAAAGTCAAACTAATAAAAAAAGAGTAAAACAGTGATTGGAACCCCAGGGTGGAGGGTGTGGGGGGATATGGGAGAGGGTGGTAAAAGGGTACAAGCTGTCAGCTGTAAGATGAATAAGGTCTGAGGATCTTAGGTACCACAGGGTGACTATAGTTGATAACACTATGTTATATAATCGAAATTTGCTAACAGAGTAGAACCTAAATGTTCTCATACACAGAGATAAACATGCGAGTTGATGGATGTGTTAATTAAGCAAGTGGTAGGAATTCTTTCACAAAAATATTTCTTTATCTTTATCCTTGGGGACATTAGCTGTCAGATGATGGCATCTATTGTGAGTCAGAATCTCTTGGTTTTCTGGAATACCATAGTAACAATGTTCTTTATTTTTTTTTCCATTTGAGAATAACCTTCGGGATAATTAGAAAAATGCCTTTGTATGACTCAATATTTTTTCTCCCTGTTCCCTCTGAGGCCTGTAACACCGACCTGCCCTAGGAATTCTGGATTCCGGAAACCCTTGGTGAATGAAGTCAGCACATGGTCGATGAGATGACTCACTAGTGTGATTATCCGTTATCTGTTTCCTTTAAGAAAGTCACTCTCAATTGTTTCAACGCGTGGGTCTACTGATAAAACCATTACACTTCTGTCATCTGCGTTCATAGCCTAGTGTGCTGATCGGTGGGATAATAACAGAGTGGCACCTCTACCTGACTCCCTCCTTCCAAGTGTCAGCAGCCCCAGGGTAAACGCTTTTAGACTGTTTAAGATGGGCACGAATGGGAAATGCACATTTTTGCTTCAGGCTGTGGAACTCCTGAGCCGTCCGAGGCCCCCAAGCCCCATCACCTCAGCGGTTGCTTCCAGAGGAGAAGGGGCTCCAGCCACTTTATCTGTAAGACTGCCATCATCCCAGAGGAGGAGGTCCTTCCCCGCGGAGAGGGGGCTGTCACCCTTGCTTCTCCTCATAAACTTAGGATTTTGCCGAGGAAACAAATACACATACTTGAGAAATTAACAGTGCAAGTAGACAGGATTTAAGACTTCGACGTCTACTTATGAAACTCTCCCACCCGGAGAATGGCTGAGTTAGGCTAATTCACCCAGGAAAACGGGAGAGGGAAAGAATCATATGGGTTCCACGCAGGACGGAGGCCCTGGAGCCCTAGAAGATCATGGGAATAGTTCATAGGTTAATAGGTATACTCACCAGTCACATGCCTCTCCCTTAAAACTGTCAGGGATGTTAAAGTTGCAATCAGAGCCAGCATCTTTTTTTTTTTTAAGATTTTATTTATTTATTTGAGAGAGAGAGCGCACACAAGCAGGGGGAGCAGCAGAGGAGGGGGAGAAGCAGGCTCCCCGCTGAGCAAGGAGCCCAATACGGGACTCGATCCCAGGACCCTGAGATCATGACCTGAGCTGAAGGCAGACGTTTAACTGACTGAGCCACCCAGGCGCCCCTTTCAGCATCTTTGAAAGACAAATTCTGACAGAGAAAATGAAGCTGTGGAATTATTTGAAGAGGAACATGAGCTGCCCTTATGTGGAAGTGACCACACAGCACAGAGTAGGGACCCCTTTAGCTGAATAGTGTAGCCACACATGGCCGAGTGCAGACTTCAGGGAGGTCAGGCACAATTACGCCACAGGGCCGCCGGGGTGGCTCAGTCGTTAGGCATCCGCCTTTGGCTCGGGTCATGGTCCCAGGCTCCTGGGACCAAGCCCCACATCGGGCTCCCCACTCGGCAGGGAGTCTGCTTCTCCCTCTGCTTCTGTCTGATGCTCCCCACCTTTGTGCTCTCTCTCTCTGTCAAATAAATAAATAAAACCTTAAAAAAACAAAAAACAATTACACCACAAAGTCCAGCCTTCCCTTATAAGAATGAGTTCCTCTTGCAAAGAATGAATTGAGCGCATCAGTAAGAGAAAGGACTTCGCCAGAAGTTGCGGCTAGGGTAGCAGAGAGTCACGGGCAGAACTTAAAAAGGAAATGTCTGGGAACTGGTCCCACGACACTTAGCCCACTTACAACAGGGTCAGAGAGAGAGAGTGGGAGCATTTGGGAAAATTTCTTTAGACAGAACAGTGCTGTGAACTCCAGGCACAGGGCCAGACCCCGGGGAGGGGGCAGAAACTTCTGTGGGCAAAGAGGCTAGAGTCACAGAAGTAGGGGCGCTGACCACAAGCCGCCTCTCTTCCCCGGCCACGTGTTCTGCGTTATGGCCAGCCCCATCGGAGCAGAAAAGACAAGACCGAATGCCAAAACAAGCAGAGGTTTTGCTTATTTACAGGACTGAGCATTCTGATGAATAAATCGAGGCACATTTTGTCACCCAGTGGTCTGTAAGACTGTTGTTCCTCGAGAGTGACCAGAAATGTCACCAACTTGACACGTTTTTTTTTTAAGATTTTATTTATTTATTTATTTTTATTTTTATTTTATTTTTTTTTAAAGATTTTATTTATTTATTTGAGAGAGAGAATGAGATAGAGCATGAAAGGGTCAGAGGGAGAAGCAGACTCCCCGCTGAGCAGGGAGCCCGATGCGGGACTCGATCCCGGGACTCCAGGATCATGACCTGAGCCGAAGGCAGTCGCTCAACCGACTGAGCCACCCAGGCGCCCTAAGATTTTATTTATTTATTTGAGAGAGAGGGAACACAAGCAGGGGGAGTGGGAGAGGGGGAAGCAGGCTCCCCGCCGAGCAGGGAGCCCGATGCGGGACTCAATCCCAGGAGCCCGGGATCATGATCTGAGCCAAAGGCAGACACTTAACCGACTGAGCCACCCAGGCGCCCCTCAACTTGACAGTTTTTTAATGGACAGAAGAAACTTCCCCCTGCTCCCATCAAAGGGCAGTGGGAGAGAAAACCAGGTTTAAGTTGTGTTTGATTATGTAACAAGTTTAAGTAACTTAAACCTGGTTTTCTCCTATAATTTCTCCTCCATTCTCCTCTAAGCATGTAGCAGAATCTATTCCATTTCTTTAGAGCACCTGGCTTCACATCTTGTGTAAAGGCATCAGCTAATTTAAAGAGATTGTGTTAAGGGGCTCCTGGGTGGCTCAGTTGATTGATTTTGGCTCAGGTCCTGATCTCAGGGTCACAGGATTGACCCCCACATTGGGCTCCACACTCAGCCCTGAGTCTGCTTGAGGATTCCTGCTCTCTCCCTCTCCCCCTTCCCCCGCTAAATAATAAATAAATCTTTAAGGAGATTGTGTTAAGAGTGCTTTGGGCAGTTATAAGGAGGAACAATTATATTTTTAGGGACTCAAAGATCGACAGTAGAGAGAAGGGCTGAACGAGGCTGAAAATGCCTAGTGAGACAGGGGTGGCTGATGGGATGTGGAAGGATGCTGGGCCCTGGGCACCAAGTAGCCAGTCTTGCCCAAGATGCCGCTATCCAGACAAGACTTAGGGGCAGTAGAACTGCTGGACAGAGAGGAGCCATATAGACCTGGATCACAGCTGTCCAGCAGAAGCCACAAGGAAAGACACGACCAAGTTCACTGGGGCCAGTAAGACCCATGGGCATCTTTGTACAACCTTGAGGGAGAGGCAGTGGTCCAAAAACGCTGGAGATTGAATTTCCCACTGATCCAGGTGCCTGAGGTCTCAGACTCAGATCTCAAAAATAAAGAAATGGATGTTCCTTCTATAAGTTTGTAGCCTTAGATCCACACCCATCACAATAGAAAGGAAATAGTTGGCATTAAGATGTGATGAGCAACCAAAGAAATAATCAGCTGTCAGGCAACAGACTGACATTTTCACCAACTTAGGATTTCCCGAATTCCAAAATTTAGTTTTTTACGCTATTTAACAAATTTTTTCTTCCCAGAAAGTATTTTTCTGCAGTAATAAGTACTTAAGTGAATTGGCAGACAAGGCATTTTAAGGTGTGCTTTAGGAAAAGAGGGAGAATTGTGGGGTTTTTTCTTGGTGTAGTGGACACCCCTGGGTTTGCCTGCCAGGCCCCCATCTCTGAAACTGCCCTTCCATTCCACCCTGTATTAGTGGGCTACTGGCAGACATGTTTCCTGGAGTTGATTAATTCACAGGTTCTCCAAAGGGTATGGTGCCCATGGCTGGTGGCCTTTGAGCTCCCGTTCCTCCCTGATACTATCACATAGTTATCACATAGCAGCCGTGCAACTTCGGTGGACTTGACTGTGGACATGAGCCCTAATTTGGCCAAAGATGGTGAGCATAAACACATCCTCCTTGCCCAGTGATTGGTTGAGGAATGAGCACATGGTCTAAGTCTAATTAAAGTGAAATTGAAGACTCTCTTGTTCACCCATTGGAGGAAAAAGAAATACTCTCTGTACAGTGAAAGCTGAAACTGCTAGAGTCATTCTGCTATCAGGAAGTCAGGGGATGCAACTGATAGAAAGCAGGAAAGCAAGCCAAAAGAATCACAGAGAAACTGAACGGGAGCTCTGATCAAACCAAACCTGAAGCTTGCCAATGCCATTGGGAGTTTGAAATGTGATTTAATAAATTCACTTCATTATTTAAGTCTGTTTGAATTGTGTTTTCTGTTGCATCCTGATATGTAAAATTTGTTTCCATCAAGAGGGGAATTACAAGTAACAGACCCTAAAATGTGAAATCGACTAAGTGAAGTATGTGGAAAATAGTGAGACAACTCCATTTTATGTAGTGGCAATGATAAATTGGGATTCAGAAGATGTGCCTACCACGATCTTAACACGAGATTTGGTAGAAACATTCAAGATACTGGAGTGTATTGATTGCTTATTGCAGCTTTCCAGAAGATTCCATAAGAAAGAGCTTAGGCTTTAGAGAGAGAAGACATTATTTTGCACATGTCTTAGTAAAGCCTGTGATTCAAGACATCTGAGGGTATCAAAATCTGGAGTCTGATATGGTTGAAAAAGCCAGACCCTTTACTTCAAGTCAGCAGAAGAAGATCTTGCAGGGGAGACGAGCAGGGTTCAAGGGAGGCATCATTCTCTCTGCCAAACATAGAGACAGTGACTCCAGTTGCACAGATGGGTTGCACCACAGCGTCAGGGGACAGAGTAACTGTCCCTCTCCATCCTAAGTTGTTATTCTGAATTTTCCTGGGGCAGAAAGAAGCCTAGACAGAGCAGGGTCATTAACCAAAGGCTAAGAATGGGTAAAGTAGAGCTAGCAAAGACAGTTCCACATCTAAAGGCTATTACAAACCCATGACATTGACTATATTCTTGTTATACTTTAATAGAGTTTCCCTAACTGCAACCTCGTTCTATGATGTTGAAAATTTCCTGTTCATCGTTCTTTTAATTGGCTCTAGTTCTGGTAAAGAGACAGTTCTGTGTGACTCACAGTCTTTGGCTTCCTGCTCCCAATATATTTTTTTCTTTATTTGGTTGACCCGGGTCATAATGCCTCCTAATATGAATGGGAGAATGAAAGATCCCCCAAAAAAGCTCTCTTAAAAGTTGGCCTAATTTGGTCTTATTTCTCTTTGCTGTATATTTGTAACAACTAAGGAAGCAGGTGGAATGTTTTTACTGATGCTTATTTTTTTCCCAAAATTTTGGTCTCTTCAGTATTCCAAGCAGTTGAGTTTTTTTTTCACTTTAGTAGATTTTATTTATTATTTCATACAGTGATGCTAAGAGAATTTCTAATTTTTTTTATTTAAAATATTTTTTATTGGGACACCTGGGTGGCTCAGTCGGTTAAGCATCTGCCTTCGGCTCAGGTCATGATCCCACGGTCCTGGGATGGAGCCCCGCATCGGGCTCCCTGCTCAGCGGGAAGCCTGCTTCTCCCTCTGCATGCCACTCCCCCTGCTTGTGCTTTTTCTCTCTCTCTGAAAACAAATACATAAAATCTTTTAAAAAATAAATACATAAATAAAATATTTTTATTTAAATTCAATTAGCTAAGATATAGTGTATTATTAATTTCAGATGTCGAGTTCAGTAACTCATAAGTTGCATATAACACCCAGTTCTTAATACATGACATCCCCTCCTTAATGCCCCATCACCCAATTACCCCATCCCCCTACTCACCTCCCCACCAGCAACCCTCAGTTTGTTCCCTAGAGTTAAGAGTCTCTTATGGTTTGTCTCCCTCTCTGATTTTGTCTTGTGTTATTTTTCCCTCCCTCCCCTGTGATCCTCTGTTTTGTTTCTTAAATTCCACATATGAGTGAAATCATATGGTAATTGTCTTTCTCTGATTGGCTTATTTCACTTAGCACAATATCCTCCAGTTCCATCCATGTCCTTGCAAATGGCAAGAGTTCATTTCATTGATGGCTGAGTAATATTCCATTGTGTGTATAAATACCACATCTTCTTTATCCATTCATTTGTCGATGGACATCTGGGCTTTTTCCATAGTTTGGCTATTGTGGACAGTGTTGCTATAAACATTGGGGTGCAGATGCCCCTTCGGATCACTATGTTTGTATCCTTTGGGTAAATACCCAGTAGTGCAATTGGGGGGTCATAGGGTAGCTCTACTTTCAACTTTTTGAGGAACCTCCATACTGTTTTCCAGAGTGGCTGCACCAGCTTGCATTCCCACCAACAGTGTAGGAGGGTTCCCCTTTCTCCCTAAGCAATTGGTTTTTAGATTATTCTAAAGTGTACCAGGGACACATGAGGTAGGAAGCCTAGACGGGCTCTTCCAGTCTTCGCTGATTTATATATTATGGGTCTAGTGTAATTACTTTTTCTACACTTGATCTTAGCTGAAAGGCCGAGAAGCTATGTAATTACTTTTTCTAAGATGATTTCACTTTTATTTTAAGATTTTATTTATTTATTTTTGCAAGCGAGAGAGAGATTGTGGGGGGGGAGAGGCAGAGGGAGAAGCAGACTCCCCGCTGAGCAAGGATGCTGGGTGGGGGACTGGATCCCAGGACTCTGGGATCATGACCTGAGCCGAAGGCAGACACTTAACTGACTGTGAGCCTCTCAGGTGCCTGAAGATGATTTCACTTAAAAAAAATTAATAATAATAATAATGTTTGAGAACTGTTGTCCCAGGCACTGGCCACAAAGATCTGTTCTTAGCTAGTCGTTGTGCTGTTATGCTTTAAAAATACATAAATAAATAACAGAAGGAGAGAAATGGGTGGAAGGAGGAAATGGGGGCGTCAAAACAGAGGAAGGTGTATCCCTGCATGTAGAGGGGGGCTCACACCCAGAAGAAAAGTAAACTTCGTGGACTCCGCATCTTCTGGGGTAGCAGCAAGATGTCTACACTGGTTCTCAAGGTAAGGATTAGGGAGAGCAGAGGTGGCTAAAATTGAGCCCATTTAAGAGGTTTAGAAGATTAACCTCACAACTGACCTCAATGCTGTAACTCAGAGGAATAGGAGAAAAACATGCAGAGAGAGAGGGTCGCCGCTTCCGGAGCTCGTCAGATGGTTTGATGTCATCACGGAACAAGGAGCAGAAGTCCCTCAGAGGTCCCCTGGAGGTCACGTGGTCCAGTCTCCTCATTGGCAGATTTCATGAAAGACTGGACTGAGGGAGGTTTCAATGTCCATGCACAGGCGACCTACAGCTGTAAAAGGCGGTGGTGGCCAGCCAGCCCTTTACACATGGCTCTCCTATTCTAAAGAGCGAATTATTTGAGGACCTTCAAAGACAACACATCAGGAACTTGATATAACTGGTGCGTTTCTTCCCATGCTCTCCGCCCTGCATGTGGGTTCCTGGGCACCACCTAGCCAAAGCATTAGCAACACAGATATTTGGGGGAGTGATGGCTGAAAAATATCTAGGCACAAATTACCCATTGCTATTTTTAAAGTGAATTTGCATTAACTACTCCCGTTCCCTGCTTTATTGGAGAAGGTGGGTGAATTCCATTAAGCCATACCTTCCTGTTGGGTCAGAGTTAGATAGAGTCGTCTTTATCTTTCCAGCTTTTCTAATGATTCCTCTTGCCTAGATCCACATCCTTAAAGGCTGTAGTTTTGGAGGAGAGACTCTCTAATAATTGTGTGTCGTGGTTCAGTTCACATGCCGTCCTTCAATATTTAGCATCATTTCTCAAGTACCAGCTATGACACGAGCACTAAACAAAGTCCTATGGAAACAGAATCATTGCAACAGGGTTCCATCCGCAAAGTTTGCTCACACCAGTGGTCATAGTGGCAAAGCGCAACGGGTCGTTTGGGAGTTCTGTCTGTGATCAGCTCACTTCTGCAGAACCATGAGAGGTGAAGCAACTTTCCTGTGGGTTGGGGCTTTCCCTGCTGTACCTGTCACAGCCATGCTGACGTTCAGGGCTCAGAAACAGATGTTTTAAGGCATTCCATGGAGTAGACTGGTCAGCCTAAGACGTCCAGAGAAATGGATTGGGGTGTGGTATCTCTCGGGATTGTGCTCCTACGTAAAAATCATCGGGGCAATCAAAGACAAGCCAACCCAGTCTGCTGTAACAGCCTTGGGGATGGAGGACCGAAGGGATGCTCCGAAGGACCTGGGCTGAGGGCAGAAGCCTGTAAGAGGGCTGAGCCCACGCAGGGGCTGCTACGGGGATGTCTGGCTTACTCAGATGAAATCTTGACCTTCCGTAAGAACAAAAAATGCCACTGAGTGGGGGGCCCAGGGCCAGCCAGGTCCTGGCTGAAGAATCATTGGTGTATTTGCATCCCCATCTCGCCAAATCTCTCTTGAGGGAAAATGTCCAGCCTTTGAGGACACCTTGGTGGGACCAAGGGTTATGAAATTAGAATCGGGCCCATGTTTTCATTTGCAATCTTGATCTTGTCCTTTTGTTCATATGTGCATCAATAGGGTTTTTCTGTTTCTAAAGCCTGGTGCCGAAGGACGCTTCATTGGATTCGGTTGCTTGGTGTACGAAGGAGGACTGAAATTGGATGTCTGTCAGTGATTCACGTGAGGTGCCAGAAGTCACCCCCCGATGCGTCGCGAACCTGAAAGACACCACAGCAGAGGCACAGAACGAGGAGCAGAACGGGCTGTGCTGTGGGTCACACCATCGCAGGGGCTGAGCCAGAAGCTGGGTTGGGGTTGAAGCTAGCAGTCCAACAGGTAATTCAGGACATTTTGATGAAAGTAGACCTCCTTCCCTCATCTCTAACCACTGCACAAAGGATTTATCCTCAGAGGCAGACCTGAGGATGACTCTCTAGCTCGTAAAAGAGAGAGGAATTGAAAATAAGATGTAGGAATATAGAGCTCATGGACGCTAGAGACGGGACTGACAGCCCTTGCCTGGTAATGGGCAGAAGGAAAGGCATCATCTATCCCCGGATGTTGCTGGAGGAGGAACCTGCCACTTACATGTCCTACTTACTTGCAATGAGTCAAGGTAGAGACCCGGCTAGATGTTTGGGTTTGTTTTAAGATTTTATTTATTTGAGAGGGAGAGAGAGCATGCACAAGCAGGGACAGAGGCAGAGGGAGAA
Source organism: Neomonachus schauinslandi (assembly GCF_002201575.2). Lineage (NCBI taxonomy): Eukaryota > Metazoa > Chordata > Mammalia > Carnivora > Phocidae > Neomonachus > Neomonachus schauinslandi. The sequence goes on from NC_058407.1 coordinate 123,671,780, forward strand.
GCAGACTCCCGGCTGAGCAGGGAGCCCGATGCGGGGCTCCATCCCAGGACCCCTGGATCATGACCTGAGCCGAAGGCAGATGCTTAACGACTGAGCCACCCAGGCGCCCCCAGCTAGATGTTTTTAATTCTTAGAAGAATCATTTAAGTTGCATCAGTGTAAGGCAAGCAGCATCCACTGACTCGGGAAAAAGGTCTAGTAGGACCTTACATCTTTGGCTTGGCGACATTGTCTCCCTGGGGAATGGTCCCGTGTACTTAAGGTGCTAAGGCTGTTTGGGAGTGAAGACTCACATCCCTTCGCAGTATTTAAAGTTAGGGAAACCGGCAGAGGGCTCTGTTAGCTATGGGGGGAGAAAAACACATAGCAATAAAGGTCTAGGAGATCTCTGAAATAAAATGACCGTGGAGATTGGAAGAAACAAAACCAGTGAGTAGGACACTGCTTTGAGTCAGGAGAAGGGACATCAAGGCAGGAGTGGTTCTGTCCATGAGGAGGCAGAACCTCTTGTGGGGGCAGGCTGACCTTCCAGGGGAGGGGTTGACTGAGAGAATCCCAGGTGTAGACCCTTCCTGTCCTCAGCAGCAGCGAGAGCAGAGAAGCACATTCTAAAGTAACCAACTTCCAGGAGGGGTTGGAACCTTCTCCAGCTCCATCTTTGAACATCCCTGAGGCATGATGGGGTTGGGCAGGCAAGTCAGGCCCTGACATTCCCAGCTACAGTGAATCATAGAAGGGCCCAGAGGGCAGGACAGGTTAAACCTTGTCCTGCTTTTCATGTCACGTGGGGGTGGAGATGGACCGTGGGGACCCCAGGCAGCGGGAGGGCATTATTTTGTAAATCTGAGCTGAAATAAACAGCTTCTGGGACTCTTGAGATTTGGCGGGGTGGGGGGGTTGGTATACTGTCTCTAATGGAACCCAAAGATGGAAATCTAGGATGCCAAGGGTGGGAAGGGGCCAAGGCAGGCTCAAGGGGGTCCCTTCTTCACATAAATGTAAGACCAGAGGGCACAAGCAAGGAGAACCATTGTTTACAACACTTGATGCCAACCTGAAAGCAGAAAGACGGCCTTCACAGCTGATGCCACCAGGCAAGCTGCGGGCATCCTACCACCTCCTTGACACTTGCCCTCTGTCCGGGCTTCTGCAGATAATGATGGGCCTTTAAATCCCCACCAAGGTGGGGTGCCTGGCTGCCTTAGTCGGTGGAGCATGCATCTCTTGATCTCGGGGTTGTAATTTTGAGCCCCACATTGAGTGTAGAGATTACTTAAAATCTTTAAAATGTAATAACTAACTAAATAAGTTAATTGATTAAATATAATATAATAAAAATTAAATAAATCCCCACCAAGGGCGCATTTGAGACCTTGTACATACAGTCTGTGACCAAGCACAGCCACTCATGGGGTAACTCACCCAGAGGACCCAAGGAGACTGGCATCTAAGAGTCGAACTGCATTTGCTTGGACATGTCCCAGAGCTGGTTGCACAGCAAGCTGAGAACCCCGCCATGTTCCCCAGCCCCATCCTGTCAGAAACCAGCATGGACAATGCAGAAGAGCACAGGGGGCTACATCTAGGCGAGAAGAGCAGAAGCAAGGAAGCAGGGTCAGGTTCTGAAATCCAGGATCAAAGCCAGATGCAAGACGCCCGGCAAGGATACACTAAGAAGCCAGCTGTTCAGAGCCAGGAATTAAATGCACTTGACTTACCAGTCCAGATGCAAGGTGTCATCGAGTCAGAGGCAGGCCCGGGGGAGGAAGCTAGGGCTCAGGCAGGACTCAGGGGTCCCACGGGAGCCACTACTTTCATCTGCCCTCCCCTGCTCAAGCTCCTTACGCTTACTTACCCAAGAATGAAGGATGGGGTAACCGGAAGTTCGAAAGGGAACTAGAAATTCTGCTCTCCTGAAACCCACACAGGCTCTGCTTCGTCCCTTCCACCCGGCGAGTCTGTGCTGAAAGCAGCAGAAGGACTTCAAAGTACCAGCCTGTTCCTCCTCTGCTAAAAGTCGGAGCCACCCCAGGCTCCAGGCCACAGCTGGAGAACCCACAGGAGAGCCAAACAAAAGGCTGAGCTTCACCACAGTCAACTTGACCTTTACTTTCTCTTATACCGCCTTTGCCCTCCAGGGAGGTCTGGTTCCTGAAAAATCTCCAACAAGTAGAATGACACCTGTCATCTCTTCTTTTTAACGTTGCCCAAGGTGGAGGCTAAGGGCGGAAGGTGGCAGGGCAACCAGATGCTGATTTGCAGAAGAGCGAAAGCCAGAAAGGGCTTGATGTGAAATAGTGGGCTGTAGAACATTCAATCCAAAATTGACTGTTAAACTTAACATTGAGGGGGAGGTAGCTTGACTCTTATGGTCTCAATAGTTATTCTCCTAAGCCCCAGATAGGCTCACACAAAGTTGGGGTGATGTGTGCATTCAAATGTTGAAAGAATAAATAGAAGAATGAAGGTACCAACCAATTCACGAAATATGGAAGTTGTGTGACATCATCCAAAGGGATGATCTTAAAGCAACGTAAAATTAAAAAGCTGACTTCTCTTAATACCACTGAAAAGAGTCACAGACATACACGTACCCGTATAGGAAGGAGCTTTCTCAAATGACCACACTTCCCAAAGCTTTCGGCTTCCTTAAATTTGTATTAAAGACTCTAAATGTCTCCGCGATCATTTTCAAACGTCACTGTCCACATAGACCGACCCAAGGAGGGGTGTCTGGGGACAGATATGATGACACATTGTAGATAGTGGAGGATGGGAGTGTTGTGGCCTTCAAGCTTTGAATGTCTTATCATTTAGAGAACAGTTCATTTTATCACACTATCTGAATATTTTCCCAAGAGTTGGTGTGGAGTTGCATGCGGTTGAACTGCCACGGAGTTGCATGCGGTTGAACATGAACCTGGCATGTTGTTCTGTTTTGAAAAATAGAGAATATTTAGAGTTTTCTCCCGAAAACTCTGAAAAATAAATATACGAAAATTCTGGAGTTGGGCTTGATCTCCAAAATATTTCCATGAGTTCGCTTGTACCAGACAATAAATAATTTTAGAAAAACAAAGGACGAGTTAAAGCATGAAGCATGACTTGCAGGTGTTATACAATCTGATATACTAGTTGAAAAAAATATATGAAAAGATATACTTAGTTGTATAAAGAATTCACTTAAAATTTCATCATGAATATTGGATGCACTTCTAACTTTAAAACGGTATGTTCTGCACAACCACGTCAATAATCCATATGGTAGGGGCGCCTGGGTGGCTCAGTCGTTAAGTGTCTGCCTTCAGCTCAGGTCGTGATCCCAGAGTCCTGGGATCGAGCCCCGCATCGGGCTCCCTGCTTGGCAGGAAGCCTGCTTCTCCCTCTCCTGCTCCCCCTGCTTCTGTTCCCTCTCTCGCTGTGTCTCTCTCCGTCAAATAAATAAATAAAATCTTTAAAAAATAGTAATAATCCATATGGTAAAATATATTTTCTAAACTATTCACTGTTAATTATCATAGCCATAAAATAATTCTTTTTACTGAGGAAAGGGTTACATTTTCCAGTAACTTATTTTTTTAAAGATTTTATTTTTAGGTAATCTCTACGCCTAATGTGGGGCTCAAACTCACAACCCTGAGATCGAGAGTCATGGGCTCTATTAACTGAGCCAGCCAGGGACCCCTTTCTAGTAACTTTCAAATGCTTGGTTAAAATGTCAGAACTAATGTTCTAAGTGGAGAGGTTACTTTAGACTTTGAGATGTCATCCTCTCATTCAGAATCTTCCATCATCCTGTTGTCTGGTCTCCCCTGCACTTCTATTCAAACCCAACTGGTCTCCTCACTGCATCCTGGACCATCCTGCTGACTCTCAGACCTCGATCTCGGGTCTCAGAGGCCAAGATTTTCTGGCTGGAGAGCCCTTCCTTTCCCTGCCCTCTACTCCCCAAAGTCCCAAAGCAGACCAGCCTCCTAGGACAACTCGTGTTCCTCCAGCCTTCTGGAGCCCCTTCCCTTCCCAACCAGCCCACCCACCATGACATGGTGCTCTACCATATCATTTATTTAAGTTGTATGGCTTGCCACCATGACAAGATCAAGCTCCCAGAGGGCCAGCCAAGTCTTATTTTTCCTTTAACGCCCATGGATATCCAGCTGTGAAGCCCAGCATTTGATTTGGTGCTGAGAAGGCCTGAGTTGAAATCCCATCCCTGTCATCTCATTCATGACTCCCCTGAACTAGCAATTACTGACCTTGTGCTATGTCAGCACTGTGTTCTGCTGGGGGACAAAACGCTGAATCAGGCATGGCTACCACTTTCAAGGCCCTCAGGACTGAGATGTGTCCTCCCCCACCCCCACCACCAAATTCATATACTGAAGGTTTTATGTCCCATAGGGCAATATATGGAGCTCTAAGGAAGTAATCAAGGTTAAATGAGGTCTTCAGGTCCTGTTACTGGAGGGGAAGGCCAAGGCTGCTCTGAGTTCCCTGAATCCCTGGCCTGGGGTGGTATGGACCTCAGCATCAAGCGGATCTCAGGGGTTCTCCTAGAATCCAAGGTCTGCTTTCCTAAACTCTTCAATGCTTAGGGAGCAAATAGCAGAGCTAACCTATATAAACAGTACTCTTAGCATAGGCTCCCATAGCCTCCTCCCCGCTCAACCAATTCTCCCCAGAAACTAAAACTGAAATGGAGAACAGAGGATGATTAAGCAGTAGGGTTCAGCTGAGGCAGGCCTGAGGCCTCAAGCCAATTCCATAGAGCATGGAGCCAACAAGGACAGCTGGCCTGCCATGACCTCTCACCTCAGGCTACCCTCCCCTCTACTAGGCACCGAGAATTTATGGACGGGTATTCGCCAGACTATACTGCCCCGCCTTGATGTGACTCAGCTTTTCTCTTAGCCTCCAGGGTTTTTTTTCTTTTCTTTCCTTTTCTTTCTTTCTTTCTTTCTTTCTTTTTCTTTCTTTCTCTCTCTTTCTTTCTTTCTTTCTTTCTTTTCTTAAAAATTTTCCACCCTCTGCTAAATGAAAAACCATCTTCCTAAATCTCCAGTTCAAGTTCCCAAAAGAGAGAATCTAATTTGATTTTCAAACCCCCTTTTGAAGGATGCTTTAATACAGGGTGTCTTGATGGTCCTGCCTACTGTCTTGTCTCCCTGGCCGTGACCTGTGGGCGGGGCCCTCTCCCACAAAGTGGGTGGTGAGCATCCAGGCATATGGGGGCGAGCCTGCCCTACCTATATGGGTTGGGATGCTCTCAGCTGTGAGTCACAGAATATCCAAATACAAGGAACCTAGATACTAAGAGATTATTTTTCTCCCCTAACAAGAAGCCTTCGGGTAGTGGTCCTAGAGCTCAGAGGCTCGCTGACCGCATGGACGACCAGGCTCTTCCCATCTTTCCCCTCTGCGAGGTGGCTGGACAGTAGTTGAATCAGTTCAATGAATACAGGAGACGTTAAGATGCCCCAGGGGCCCCCAGGGGGGATCTTGCGCCACCTCTAGCTTCGAGACAGGCAGCAAGAGTGAGCATCTGTCATTTACCGTGTTGTCCGCAGGGGCCAGTGGATGCCGATGACACATAGAGGGCGGCACATTGCGTAGGCAAGTATCTGCTCTCACAAGCAAACAGGCAACTGCGACAGGGCTGCAAGTGCGAGAAGAATTTGCTAAGACACTATTTTGGATGAGTTACATAACCTCTTTGAGGCTTGGATTCCTAAATGGAAAACGAGAATAATATCTACAGCACAGAGCTGTTGTAGAGATTAATGGGAAATAAGTCACATTATTGTCATGTGTAAGAGCGTCCCTGCCTCTATCCCTGGCATGCAGCAAATCCACATTTGCTTCATCTTCCCCCGTCACCAACAGAGGAAATACTCTGTAAATACTTGTTAACCAGATACAGCACCGCTTACCTGGAACGTTATCCTCTTGAATTTTGTTCGGTTTTTGTTGTAAAAAAAAAAAAAAAATCGATTTGACATGCAAAGTAAAAGTAAACATCAAAAAATGCAAAGACTGGCATGCTAGGAATTAATTTAAAATGCAATCATGCCTCATCGTATTTACCGGAAAGCTCAGTAACTCCATTTAAGCATCTAACATATTTCCCCTAGATCATCTGATTATCCATTGTCACTCTCCCTTCCTCAGGCACAGAACCTCTGAATAATCTTCCATTCCTTCCCGCAGTTGGCTCATGGCTGAGGTGTTGGGGGATTTTTGTTGTTGTTGTTGTTTTAAAATTTTGTGTATGTTTAGTGTGGTTTTTTTTTTTCTTTCTAGTGTAGAGTCTATGGGACAGACTGGGGTTGTTTGTCATCTGAAATAAATCAAAGTAACTGGCAGTTTTGCCTCCAGATGCTGCTCCTTATAAGAGGTTCAAGACACTGTGGTTAAATCCATTTCTCCCACCTGTACCTTTGACAACATAATCGGTGGATGCTTCTGCAGGGGATTCAATTTATTCACATTTGATTTCAAGACTCTTTATCAAATTATCCTAATTATATCACTTCCCAGATCCTTTCCCTGCCAATTATGCAAAAGGCATGTGGTTTCCTTCTTTCCCTTTCAACATGTCATCAGAGGCTCCTGCTGTCTACCCAAGATTCAAGCATTCTTCCTTTTATTCAAAATTCATCTCAGGGCGCCTGGGTGGTGCAGTCGGTTAAGCAACCGACTCTTGATTTCGGCTCAGGTCACGGTCTCAAGGGTGTGAGATCGAGCCCCGAGTCAGGGTCCACACTCAGCGGGGACTCTGCTTCCTCTCTCTCTCCCTTTGTCCCCCCCCCCCCTGCCCAAAACATCACCTTAAAGCCCATCTCCTCCGGGACACTTGTACCTGCTAAGTGTGATGTCGTATTTGTTTCTTAGGGATGCCGTAACAAATGACTACAAACATCCTTGGTGGCTTAGAACAACACAAGTTTATTCTCTCACGGTGTTAGGAGGCAGCAATCCCAAATCAAGGTGTCATCAGAGCAAGACTCCTTCTGAAGGCTTGAGGGGAGAATCCTTCCTAGCCTCTTCCATCTTCTGGCGTTTCCATGCCATGGCATTCGTCGGCGTGGGAATGTGTAATCCCAGTCTCTGCCCCGTCTTCCCTCTGGTGCGCCCGTCTCCTCCTCTTCTGTCGAATCTTCCTCTGCTTCGCCCTCAGAAGGACCTGCCACTGGACTTAGGGCCCACCTGGGTAATCCGGGGTGATCTCACCTTGAGGATCCGTAAATTAATTACATCTGCAAAGACCCTTTTTCCAAATAAGGGTACAGTCACAGGTTCGGGGCAAATTTTATCTCATGTACATTTTACCACAGTTACAATTTTTTAATAAAAAAATAGAAAGACAACTGGTTCCCTAAGGTTGAGCTTCATCACCTGAGAAGTATACTCCTGAGAGTGTAGCCATTCACTTGCATCACCCCTGTGGGACTCAGGGTCAAGGGGGACTGACACAAATACACTCTTCTCCTGCTTCTTACTGTGCTGTGAGACAAAATCCTTTGTTTCTGAACGAGGAAGCTCATGTCTTCTAGTAGCAATAAAACTGTAACAAGCACACTTGTTAGCTTGCAAGCCAGGGAATATCGCAGACTGCTCACAGTTCTAGACACATACTGTTGCACGTCACTGTTACCAAGTGGACACAAAACCAAGTGTGCTGAGCCACAGAGCCCATGCTCCAGCTCTGGAACATTCTGCTCCCTAGTCCTTGCATACAGCTCTCAGAAAATTATGCCCATGATTCCTGGGGAAGACCACAGTGGAGGAAGGAAGCTAAAGTTAAATTCAACTCAACAAAATTTCATTATGTGCCTGCTGTCTGCCAGGCCCCCTATAAGACTGATAACGGATCTCATTCTCAAGGAGCCTGTTATCCAGGGGAGATGCAGACGTGTGTCAATAATAAAGTGCGATAATCACCACATAGACCAAGTGCAGAGGCAGCATGGTAGAGAGCGACAGGTCTGGGCCAGAATCGACCGCAGACTCGTGCTCTCCGTCATTACCTTATATACGTTTCCTGAGAAAGGCATTGTCTATTTTGACATATGATTTCTAAAATATGAACACAAAAATGTATCATCTTTATTACTAAAAGAAAAATGAACTTTGGCCGTACAAGATCCAGTGATGCCCTGGTGGACAAAAGCTTGGATATATTCAAGGAATGTGGCAAGCAGCATGGTTTCAAGAGAGTTCAGGCACCCTGCATCTCGGGCTTTGGCACCATCTCCGCAGCCTCTGGCACTGTCATTGCCCTCAAGTCCCACCTCGTCCTCCAGGGGCAAGACGGACTCACCAGCCGTGACGTTCCATAAGGCAGCCGGTCTGCCAATTCTCTGCGGTTCGGCCCCACTGGCTTGAGCAAGGATGAAGTCTTTGCAGCAGAACACTAAGCCGCTCGAGTGTGCGATGTTCACACTCAGAATGCCCATCAGAAGTGCTTCTCAAATGCAGTTTCCAGAGGTACAGCACATTCATAGGTTCCTACACGATTAGTAATGGAGTCACTTAAAAAAAAAAAAAAAAAGATGAAGCCCAACAGGAGCCTGAAGCCAACCAGCTATCAGGAACAGAGGGTACAATGCAGAAGTACTGGGCAGGGCTTGGGGCGCATAGAGTGGAAAGTGTTAAACTACGGATCTGGCAAGAGTCTTCTTCAAACATAACCTGATATACAGACAGTAACCACAACTGATTAGAAGGAATGAGTCAGTCTTTAAGATTGCAAGTCCTGGGGGTGCCTGGGTGGCTCAGTCGGTTAAGCATCTGCCTTCCGCTCAGGTCATGATCCAGGGGTCCTGGGATCGAGCCCCACGTTGGGCTCCCTGCTCAGCGGGGAGTCTGCTTCTCCCTCTCTCTCTGCCCCTCCCCCCTACTTGTGTACTCTCTCTCTCTCTGTCTCAAATAAAATCTTAAAAAAAAAAAAGATTGCAAGTTCTCATCCCTGTATATTCCTTCCAATTCTGCTTGCAAATGGTCCGCTTCTTTCCTTAGCTCATCTCTTTCTTGCTGAACCCCATCACATGCAGTTAGGAGTAACCGACAGTTTGAATATTCTGCCTTGAAATGATCTTTCTTGAGTCTAAGGTATATTAGATATATTTTCTCTCTCATAAGTTGCTAAGGACAACTTAGCAACAAAAGGTTTAGCATTCATCTGACAAAAGTTCCAGGAGGAAAGGATGAGCTCCAGAGGGAGAAAATGGGGAACACGATATTTGAGGAGGTAATGGAAGTGTATTGGATACTGCATAACATGGGACACCATATTTTTTTAGCCTTTTATGGTTTCATTACCAATTTGCCAATCTCTGCCTGCTGCCTAATTGTAAACCTAATAGCACACATAGATTGTGCAACATCCCGTGTTTACATTCCAATTTCTGAATCAGTTACCAATTGTCGCATAACAGAACACCACAAAATTTAGCATCTGGAAACAACATCACTTATTATTTCTCACAAATCTACAGGTCTGCTAGGTGATTCTGCTCATCTATGCTGAGCTCAGCTGATCTTTGCTGGGATCATGAGTGCATCTACAGTCAGGGCAGGTGAGCTGGAGGTTGGCTGGTCCTAGGATGGCCTTGTCTGGAAGACCCCTAATCAGTAGAGTCTCTTATCCTTCTAGGAGGCTGTGTAGGCTTGTCTTTGTTGCAGTGGCAGGATTCTGGGGGAAAGACAGAGAGAGAGAGGAATCACACAAAGCCTTTTGAGGCTGGCCTTGGATCTAACACACCATCTCTTCCATCACATTCAAATGGCCAAAGCAGGTCAAGCCAACCTAAATTCAAGGGCTCTTGCTGGAAAGAGATGCAAAGTCAGTTGCAAAGGATATGAATACAGGGAGAGGTTAAGAATTGGGTCCACTTTCTTTCTTTCTTTTTTTCTTTTAAGATTTATTTATTTATTTGAGACAGAGAGAGAGAGCACAGGGGGAGGGGCAGAGGGAGAGGGAGAGAGAAACCCAAGCCGACTCCCTGCCGAGCATGGAACCGGACACAGGGCTTAATCCCATGACCCTGAGATCATGACCTGAGTCAAAACCAAGAGTCAGACACTTAACTGACTGTGCCATCCAGCCACCCCTTGGGTCCATTTTCTTAACCAATCTAACACAATGTGCTTACATTAAAAAAAAAAATCTTGCCAGTAACTGGGTATACATAAATCCAAAGGCTCATGTTTTTCTTTAATCATGGAAAATACACTTCCATTACCTCCTCAAATATCTTGTTCCCCATTTTCTCCCTCTGGAGCTCATCCTTTCCTCCTGGAACTTTTGTCAGATGAATGCTAAACCTTTTTGTTCTATCACCTATGTTTCTTAACTTCTCTAAATTTTTCATCTTTTTATTTCTCTGAACTGCTTTTTGGGTTATTTCTCGGGTCTACATTCCCATTCATTAAATCTCTTTTCAGCTGTATCAATAATTTACTATCCTCTGAAGAAATGGAAAACAGTAGGGTGGCTCCTCCATGTACTGTCCTTCCAAAATGAACCTTTAGATTTCAAGTATAAAAATTATTTTTTTATTTTAGAGAGAGAGTGAGCAAGAGAGTAGGGGGAGGGGCAAAAGGACAGAGCTCTTTGAACCTGCAGAACTGAAACTGTACCCATTTAAAAACTCCCCATTTCTGGGGCAGAGAGAGAATCTCAGGTAGACTCCATGCTAAGTACAGAACCCAAATCAGAGCTTGATCTCACAACCCTGAGATCATGACCTGACCTGAAATCAAGAGTCGGATGCTTAACCAACTGAACCACCCAGGTGCCCCTAGATTTTGAGTATAAATAACACGAGCTTCTTGGACTTTTCCTTTAAAATCCTATTGTCAAATTCTCTTAATTGCCTCTTTCTGTAATCTTATCATCCCCCTCCCCACTTCTTCACATTATAGTATTTAGAGATGAAAGTAAGAGACAATATTCAAATCGATCTTGAGGTTAAGTACCATGTAGTATTACTTCACAGCTAATGTATGATACAACAATCGACTTATGTAAGAATTTTTTCATTGTAATTAAGGCATCTCTACGGTTGTCACCTCATGCTATGTAATGGACAACAATAACTACATGTCATCTATCCTTGTATTAGATGTGGCTTAAAATTTTTTTATTATTGTTTTGTACTTAAGAAATGTAGTTTGTTAGCAGAAACAAGGATTATATATAAGTCTCCGGTTATATCCAGAAGTTAAAGCACCTCACACCCATAGGATGGCTCACATCAAAAACCAGAAAATAGCAAGTGTTGGTGAGGACATAGAGAAATCCCAACCCTTGTGCGCTGTTGGTAGGAATGTAAAATGGCACAACCACTATGGAATATGCTATGACAGTTCCTCAAGAAAAATTAAAAATGGAATTACCATATGATTCGGTAATTCTACATTTGGGTATATTATCCAAAAGAATTGAAAGCAGAGATTCAAAATGATGTTTTTCATCCACATTCATAGCAGCATTATTCACAACAGCAAGAAGTGGAACCAACCTAAGTGTCTATGGAAGGATAAATGGATAAACAAAATGTTTATATCCATATAACAGGATATTATTCAGCCTTAAAAAGAAGGAAATTCTGACCCATGCTACAACATAGATGAACCCTGAGGACATTATGCTAAGTGAAGCCACTCTTGAAAAGACAAATACTGCACGACTCCATTTGTATGAGGTACCTGGAGTAGTCAAATTCATAGAGACATGGGCGCCTGGGTGGCTCAGTCGTTAAGCATTTGCCTTCGGCTCAGGTCATGGTCCCAGGGTCCTGGGATCGAGCCCCGCATCGGGCTCCCTGCTCAGCAGGAGGCCTGCTCTCCCTCTCCCTCTGCCCCTGCTGTGTTCCCTCTCTCACTGTCTTTCTTTCTGTCAAATAAATAAATAAAATCTTAAAGCAGACTCCCCACTGAGCGCAGAGCCTGCTTCGAGCTCCATCTCAGGACCCTGAGATCATGACTGGAGGCGAATCAAGAGTCGGATGCTTCACCCACTGAGCCACCCAGGTGCCCCAGAAATGGGGAGTTTTTTAATGGGTACAGTTTCAGTTCTGCAGGTTGAAAGAGCTCTGGAGATTGGTTGCACAACAATATGATTATACTTAACCCTATGGAACTATAAACTTAGAAATGGCAAAAATGGTCTATTTTTTATTACGTGTATTTTACCACAATTTTTAAAAACCAAAAAGTTATAATAGTTCAAATAAAATAAAACCAATTATACAATATGGTCTTACACCTATAATAGGAGATGAGTTAGCAGGATAGAAAATTCTCCAGGGCCTCTTTAACACACTGGTAGATACTCTATAGTACTCTCTTCTCCACATCAGTCTTGGATCTGAGGTTCTAGAAGATGCCACTTGGTTCCAATTCCTCAAACTCTAGGATTAAATCAGGGAAAGAAGCAAACATTTTTAAATAGTTTCTGTACATGACAATAGGGTTTAGGAATCTCCAGGGTCATCTGCAAACTTTGCCCTCCTTCAAATGATTAACAATAACAAACACTGTATTATATAAAACCTCAATCCTGTACTGAACAGACGTCTGGGCCAACTTCTTTCCATTCTGGGGAACAGATGTTCCCTGTTTGTCATTGTTTTCCAGTGTTAAACGGATTTTTGATGCCCTCATTTTATTTGTCCAGGATTATTTGTTTTCTTATTCTTTTTTGAGAGGTTTTTAGTCAAAGCTTCTTGCAAATTCAAATAAATAAGTTTCCTTTGCTTTGTATTTTTAAAATCTTTTCAAGAACCCTTCTGATCGGTGAGTGACTGAGCAGATAAACTTGCTCCTGGTCATGATCCTGCTGGTTACCCAACTAGGTTACAGTCATCCGACTGTTCATGTTCACAGACAAGAGCTGCAGGAAGCTCTCTGATCTATATTTGCCTTTATTCTGAAGTTTGAAGCCAGAGGCCACAAGTGACTTTCTGCCTCAGAAATAGTTGCAATTGCGAAAGATAGTATTGTATTTCCTTCATGTTTTGGCCCCATTTTGCACTTCTTACAGAGCCTTAGCAGGCTCAACACCCTCAGTCATAAAAGGCTGATGAGCTTTGAAATCGCTCTGCAATTTTTGTCTTTATATACTCTACCTCATTGCATTTGAAGGGCATAGTCTTCCCTTGTGGGGGGGGGGGGGGAAGGCACAAAATGCTCCCAATACTTCTGCAAAAAACGAACCTACACCAAACATTTCAGGTGGCTTTTTAAAGTCTCATTTTGCTCGTTGAGCAGTTCCTGGTAACTATCTTTCCACTGACTTTGTAAACCTTCCCGTGGTCCCGCAGGACTTTTGAACACCAACAGTTAACAGGAAAGCAAAGGAAGGGCTGCTGTGTACAGAATGCAACAGCAAATAAGAGCCTGAACTTGACCTGCCTTTTATTTGGCAATCCATGCAGCGGGTCCTTTCCCTCCTCGGGGCGACACAGAGGGTTTCAGCCAGAAAACCCTATAGTTTTGCTTGGAGGTATAGGCTATGACTTTGACGGAGCAAAGCTGAAGTGTCCTACCTGGCACTATCCAATCCCCCCAGCGTCATGGACATTACCCCAATTCCCCTAAGATGGTTCTGCTCTGAGCCGACTGCCTGTGATGTCCACGGAAAACAGGACAGCTCAGAATTTTTCTGTTAAGTTTTCGGGCTGCCAGTCTATTTGGAATGGGGATGTGGGGAGGTGGGAAGCCCTCTGTTTTGATTTTGATTTTATAGTGTATTGGAAAGACAGATACAAGAAATGGAATTTTTAAGGAGTGTATGTGTATGTGTGGGAGGCTTCTAGAAATCATGGGCCTTGGCACGCCTCCTCTTGAGTAAAAGATCCCTGCAATGGTTAAAAGCACTTCCTAACCTGTAGAGGTGTAAAATCGCCTGGCCTGTGTTCCAAAATGAAGACTCAAGGATTTGGAGACTGTGGCCGCATTCAGAGACCAGCACGGGGCCGAGGCGCGGTGCAGGCTCGGGTGGCAGGGCTCGGCCCCAGCGCCCGCCCCACCGGCTCGCGACCACCCCGCCCCGCCCCTCGCCCTCCCCTCCCCTCCGCTCCCCTCCCCTCTACTCCCCTCCGCTCCCCTCCGCTCCGCTCCCCTCCCCTGCACGGCCCCTCCCCCCAGCCCCCAGGCGCCGCGAGGCGCGCCCACCCCTCCCCACCCCCGCCCCAGCCGCGGTGGGCGGGCCCAGGCCGGGCGGGGCTGGCGGGCACCGCGCCCGCGCTCCTGGCTCGGAGGAGACGGCGGGCGGCGCTAGGGGGAGCTGCTCGCGCCGCCGCCGCGCTGGTCCCCAACGCCCGCGGCCCCGAGCGCCGCCTCCCCAGCCCGCGCCGCCGCGATGGCGGAGGACAGCGAGTCCGCGGCCAGCCAGCAGAGCCTGGAGCTGGACGACCAGGACACGTGCGGGATAGACGGGGACAATGAGGAGGAGACGGAGCACGCCAAAGGGTAGGCGCGCGGGCGGCACGGGGCGCGGGGACAGCGCGCGGCGCGGGTTGCGCTCGGACGCCGGGGCCGGGGTCGCGGGCGGGGCCGGGGCCGCTCTGAGGGGGCGGGCGGCCCCCAGACCTGCTGAGGTCCCGCTCCCGCGGCTCCCGCGCGGCGCGGCGGGGGCGAGGCCCCTGGTGGGCGGGGAGGCGCGGGGCCCCGGTGCGGGGACCGGCGACGCCGCTGTCACCTGCCGCGCGACCGGCCGGCCCCTGCTCGTCCCCGCCTCCGTCTGCGCCCGGCCCCGGCCCGCGGGTGCGACGCGCCGTCCTGGCCCACGTGCGACTCGGCGGGACCGAGGGGAGGCGCGGCCCCCGTCCCTTTGTGGCGGCCCCGTTTGTGGGAAGTCGTCCTCCTCGGCTCCTTGTCATCCTCTCCTTAAGTCCTTCCAGACCCTCCCACCCCTCCCCCAGCCGCCACCGCCTCCAGAAAAAAAAAAGAGGAGCTGATGGGGGGAGTGGTTTTAGATTTGCGCGGGGTCGTTTGCGCGCGGGTGGCGGGGAACTGCGGAAAGTTGTGCTTGCCGGCCGCGGCCCCCGGCCCGCCCCGCGCGGAGCGGGGCTGGGGGCGCCGGGGGTCCCGGACCCCGCCGCTCCCGGGGACGCGCGGAGTTGCTCCTGCCCCGCGTGCCTGCAGAGCTCTCTAAAGCAGGACCGGTCCGCTGGTTTGGGCTCAGCCTTGGGAGATCTGAACAGATCTTGCTTGCAAAACGGGTGTTTGATCTCCAAAGCCAGATGCACCAAGCGTTTTAGCACCTGATCAGGTTTCTTCTTACTCCTTTTCACTGGCTCCCTTTTCTCCCCCGGAGACTTGATTTGCTCTCCCTTTGGAGAAAAGATTGCTTCCGGTTAAGGGTATTGAAGTTCTGTTTTTAGAGTCTGGGAGGGGGCCGGTCATTTTAAGTAAGACTGGTGTCCTTAAAGGTGGTGTTTGCACTCCCCTTTTACCCCGTTGGATTCAAACTATTTCGCTGGTCCAGAGCACTTATTGCTGCCCCTTAGATGTAAGATTTTTGCAAACCATGGTGATTGATGAAGAAGTGGGTCAGCTTGAAAACATGATAGGGAGGCCTTCGTCACAGATGGCTTATTTATTCAGTTCATGGAGAGGATTCTTTAAATGATTGATGATTTACAGTGTAAAGCATTTGCATTCTATTTAACGTCTGCTTGAAGATTTGTTTAAGAAAGGAACTTTTACTGAGCTTTCATGTGTTATAAAATATTAAAAGAGATCAAGAAAAGGAAAAGCTGACTAAATGTTTCTCCCATTTGCAAGTTGCTTTTTATATTTTTGCAGTGAATAATACTTTGGTGGCAGCTGCAAGTACCGAATGTTACAATTCAAGTCTAGATTTTTTTTTTTTTTAAGAGGAAAGGAAATTCGACAGAAATCTGAGCGTGAGTTCTGTCTATGCAGGGATAGAAATTTGCCCGTCATAGCCAGCTACATATAAATATGCTTTTGAGACAATCGCATTAGTGCTAGAATGGGCCCAGGTGAAATGTGATGGATTACCCAAATAACTGCCCAAATAACTGTCCATAATCTTTCTGGCGAGACCCTGGACTTCTGTCTTCTCCACTGTAATTTCTGTTTATTATTCATTCTTTTGAAGGCTTGGTTTGTACCTCCTTGCTTACACAGTCCAGAACATTCATGCTACAGAGAAGTACTCATTTGTGTTTGCACTGATCTGGGGCCTGGCCCAGGAAGCCTTGCCACACATAGGCTGCTTAAAGTTTCCAGATCAGCACCCAGAGGCATCTCTGTGTCCTCTGCAGAGATTTTCAGTGTTAGACATCCACATATTGTATGTGCGCATGGTTACTCACCATTTAGAGATGCCCAGTGGACTGAAGTGTTTTAACCAAGAGCAGATAATATAACAACTGCTAGTGGGAATAGAGTGATAGAATGGATTTCTTTGTAGTCTGTTAGGAGGAGATCAGTAAAACTTCGAGTTGCTGCTTTTTTGGATTTGAATTTAGATGGCATGTGCCAAGTCTGTGGGTAATTGTGTTTTGTTTTGGCTTGTGTACTGATGATATGGCTCAGTAGAAACCTAGATTTTTTTTCTTGTGTGGCTCCAGTTTGTAGATGTTAAAATTTGAAAGACTCCTCTTTTCTGTGCACGGCCTTTTCATTCTCTACTGGTTTAAATTAAGTGATGAATAAAGAGCCTTTGGAGGAGTGCGTAGGTAAACACTTACCTTTTAATGATGAATTACTGCTTTGAGGCTGCTCGGTATGGATCAGTGCACAAAGCAGTAATTTACTAAATAGTACCCTTGTGGCCTGAGGAATTAATTTACCCCCACAATTGAGTATGCAGATGACCCTTGAGCAACACTGGCTTGAACTGCATGGGTCTAATTATATGTGATTTTTTTTTCCCCATAAATAATGCAGCACAGTACTATAAATGTATTTTCCTTATGATTTTCTTAATATTTTCCTTTCTCTAGGTTACTTTATCCCAAGAATATGGTATATAATATATATAACATACACAATATTTGTTAGTCGACTCTTTATGTTATTGGTAAGGCTTCTGGTCAACACTGTGCTATTAGTAGTTAAGCTTTGGGGAAATCACAAGTTATACGAAGATTTCTGACTCCGTGGGTGGTCAGAACCCCTAAAACCCACGCTGTTCAGGGGTTAACTGTCATGTATTTACCACTCATTTTAGACATACTAAGTTGCAACTAGAAACTCAGATAAAAGGAAGATACCAAATTAGATTATTTTGCCACCAAAATGTAAACATTATTGCATAGTATGCTTTTCTTTCATTTTCATAGAATTTTCCTTATGGATTAATTCATTTTTGTGGATAATGCTTCAAGCCCATGAATGAAATATGTTTTACGCTCAGTGAAAAGACTAATAGACAATTACCTAGAAAGGTTGCTTAAACAACTCCCTTAAACACAGGATTTACAATTAGGGCAAGTAACTCAGTCCTTGTAAAGAGTTTGGAGGGAACTTGAAACTTTCAAGCAAATTCAAAGTTTTAAGGTAATCACGTTTATACTATTATTTTCTTAGCAAGACTTTCTACGTAGATAAAAATGAACTTCAATCCAGCTTTCTGTGTGAATTATTAGAAATAGTCCAGATTGCTGAAGATTTCTGTTCTGTTGGGGGTGGCTCTGGTACTAAAGAGGTTACCTAGAGGGTGACATCCCCTGGAGTTTTCCCAGGTGGGTTCGAGGTTAGGTAAATACTCAAGGATCTTTAATACTTAACCTCAGTTTGATGGTGGGTTTCTTTCTTCAAAAGGGATTTGGGGAAACAACAAGGATGGGGCAGATTGTTGAAGGATATGGTAAGCTTACCATCTTCTCGTTCTAGCCTCCTTTTTATACATCTTTTCTCCATTTGTAAAATACATTGGGTAGTGGTAATTACCTCGTATTCGACCTACCACCCACATGAAGCATACTTACTGTCCAGTGTTGGAAGCAGGGTCACACTTTCGGCCCCAGATAAAATTAGTGTTCAGGTTGGCACAAAACCAAATCTCTTTCCTGGCTTTACCAACACTGACTTTCAGAATGCAAAAAAAAAAAAAAAAGAAAGAAAAAAAAATTTCCTAGGCAGATTGTTGTTTTTCATCTCTTTCCTGCTAAGAGCTTTTTCCTCAGTATTCACTGTGGTGGAATATAGAAGGAAGCTACCAAGAATATTTACTTAGAGGGTAAAGTAAGCATATATGAATATGCTGTTGTTGGCAGATAAATGACCAAATTATTCCCTGGGGTAGATATGAAATAGTTTTAGTATTTGAGGGTTATTGTGAGACATTAAAAAAATTTTTTTTTTCTTAGAAAAATTAAAGATCTGGTATTTGGTAAGGATTAAAATTTTGGAATTCTTTTAACAAAGAACATAACCTCTCTTCTCCCACACCCAGTAAGGGGGGGTGGGGCACGGATTGAAGTTACTCTCCGTATAGTGTCTTGTTCTTTCTGGCTTTATCTGTGTATTGTTGAGACCGGCTGTGGGAATTTTTCCGGAGGATCATTCAGAGCTGCCCTTTCTGAAATTTGATGTTATCAACTGTGTAAATCTAAATGGAAAGGTGTGTTAACAGCTTATGCCCAAGGAACTCCCTCAATTCAAGAAATACAGTTTGAAATCATCAAATGTCTGCTCAGACTTGCATCTGAAATGTGGTATCACCCTTGGGCCCCAAACAGACTTCTTCCAGAAACTTAGCTAAACTCTGGAAAATTTCTAGGTGTGGGACACACTCTTTGTTGTGTTGAAATTATTTATTAACACAAGTGTCCACAGTAAATATGTATGAGTTAAAGTCAGTTGCTCAGTTAACTCAGGGATTGGAACCAAATTCTGTACCGAGTAAGTTCAAGAAAATGGTTGGTCAGTTGGTTTTTTTTGTTACTGTATTTGAAAATATGTTTCTGACTTTTACTTGTTTTAAGAGTAAAATATGCTTTATTAAAAATTCAAACAATAAAGTGTGTAAGGAGTGGAAGGGCCTGGTCCTGTTATTTGCTAGAGAAACCACTACTGACAGTTTAATCAACTAACATTTTAATATATATTAAAAAGTGCATATTTAATATTAATAAGATCAAACTTTACATGGACTTGTTATCTTGTATTTTTCACTATTAGTGTTTTCTGCTAGAACTTCCTGCAGTGATGGGTATGTCCAATACAGAGGTCACTAGCTACATGAAAAGTGGTTAGTGTCACTAAGGAACTGAATCTTAAATCTTATTTCATTTTAATTAATTTAAATGTAACTAGCCCTTTCTGAGTAGTGTGTATCAGATTGGACAGCTCAGATCATATCCTGCTTTTGACTTTTAGAAGTTTTTGTGGTACTCAAAATACTACTTTGTTCTTCTCTTGTCTTCGCAGGATATTTTTCATTTCTTCCCTCTTGCGGTTTAGAAGTTCTATACCCTATTTCTACCCTTTCCCTCCCCGCCCCTGGGAATCATCTTTAAATTTTGAACAAGCATGTTTTTATCTGTACTTCTATCAATGTTAAAAATTAACCATTATTCAAAATATTCTACCATTGAACAAAACAAAACATGGAGGATATTTTAACTTCTCCTTCCTTTACGTGTCCTGGGTTTTGTTGGAATAGTCTGGAATTTTAATTCCATGTGGCTTCTTTTATTTTTGCCCTTGTATCCCATTAAAACTTTCTTCTTAACTATTACATTATATTCACAGCCATATTGTCAAAACCTTCTTAGACTCCCCTATTTTTGTTGCTTATCACTATTCCTTGTAAACCATACCTTCTTTTTTGAGTACTTTCTTGCTTAATTTTTTTTTTTTAAGATTTTATTTATTTATTTGACAGAGGGAGACACAGGGAGAAAGGGAACACAAGCAGGGGGAGTGGGAGAGGGAGAAGCAGGCTTCCCAAGGAGCAGGGAGCCCGATGCGGGGCTCGATTCCAGGACCCTGGGATCATGACCTGAGCCGAAGGCAGACGCTTAACTACTGAGCCACCCAGGCGCCCCTTGCTTAATTTTTTTTTTTTATTAGCATATGCAGGTGATCTGTTTTCTGAATTCTTGTATGTCTGAAGATGCCTTTCTTTTGTCCTCATGCATAAACCGTAGTCTGGGCATGCGGGTAATTCTGTAATAATCATTTTTCTCCAAACTCCGCAAACGATTTATTATCATCTAGCATTTAGTGGCACAGATGCTCTGCCAATCTGCTTCTCTTTGTTATATAGGAAACCTCACTCTTTTTCTGTGTTTTGACTTGTTTTTAGTCTAGAAGTTTCTAGGATTTTCTCCCTGTCTTTCTATAACCCGAGGGCTTCTGCATCCTTTTACGTTCTACAATCACACTTTTCTTTACTGTCTAACCAGAGTGGCTCAAGCTGAGACAGAGAGATGGAGATTTTTTCGGGACTGAGGCTTTCATGGTCCCCCCGCTGCCCGTGTTCCCTCCAGCTTTCCCATCACTAGCTCCGAATGCTTTCAATTCCTTTACCCTTTCTCCTCAGACCTTTGACACCGAGTCGGTTAGTTGTCTGTCATCCCCTGCGCCCCGAGAGTCACTAATGTCAGGCTCCTGTGCACACCACCGACGGAGGGTTTTGTGGATGATGAGGGGAGAGGCTTGATTATTGCAGCTTCCAGCGCAACGTCAGACATCGCTGCCCACCGAAGGGATTTAGTTCGTGTCCGTGCCCCTCCAGAGGCCACGGCTTCCCGCATGTTCTTGGGAGTCCACTCTCCCTCCCAGGGTGTTCTCTGAATCTTCCCACCCCCGCCCCCCCTCCAAATTCAAGGTCAGGCCCCAGTGTCCGTTTTTTCATGAAGACTTCCGCCCAAGGTGATCACCCCTGTGAAAGGCCCTATAGCCCTGGCCACCACAGGGGGAGCTGTGGTCCTGTTCAGGGACGGAGGTAGTAGACAAGACGGGCACCTCAAAACATGTCAGCAGGACACCAACGGGTGTCCCCCGTCTGCTTGCAGGCTCTGACCTTTGCCATGTCTGGTGCATGGAACATGGTAGTGGCTTAACAAAGATTTGTTTAATGGATTCCAGTGGCTCTGAATCTCCACTGACAAATTAATTTCTGATTTAGAAAGCTTTCCCCTATGTGCATGAGGAATATGTGAAGGATTTTTTTTTTTTCCTAATTCTAATTGAAAGGACTGGGGCTTAGATTTGCACTTGATTTCTGTGCTGTCTAGATCCCAACGTGGTAAAATAATGGCTAATTTTCTGAACTTCTGGTAGGCTCTTCCTACTTCGTGTATACATTTTTCCTCTTGAACCTTTGCAGCCACAGATGAGGAGATGCGGGCTTTTCCAAGTTTAAAGAACCTGTTCAGGCCGCATCTCAGATTCACACTTAGGTCCTGGGCCTCTTGCTACCTGACTGTAAACTCTCACCCCCCCGCACTAAACTGCATGAACCGTAAATCAATAAAGAGTAATTTGATAGTGTTTCAAGCTCCTCGCCCTTTAATGGCCAACTTGAGCACCTCTAGCATCAGAGTTCACCAGTGTAATGAGTACAGGAAATGTCAATGGATTTGAAAATAAATGAATACATTTCCTTGTTTAAAAAAATACTGCAACTTGATTAGAGAGAGCGGTCTTGAATTTCTCTTCATGTCTGTTCGAGAACTAATTTTAATGATAGCATTGGTATTTTGCAGTGAGATCTTTTTTCTTCCATGCCTGTTTCATACCAGTCTCGTCTCTGTTCTAGACCAAGTTCTGGAGCGGCCCCACTGTGGCCTCCTTCCCCTGGTGCTGTCCCGCCTCCCAGCAGTGCCTTCCGTCAAGTCTCCACAGCGACTTTCCTATAGGAAGCAAAACGGGCTCGGGAATCGGGGTTGAGCATTTCGGGAGGATAGCGCTGCGGGAGGAGTCCACGTGAGCCCACTGGTTCCCCAGCTCCACCGCCCGGCCTGTTTGGCCCTTGAGTGGGTCGTGCTTTTGTGGGTGTTTTGAGTTCCCGTAACTCGCTCCCCAAGCTGCAGGAGAAAATCCAGGGCACAGATCAGCCAGTGGGGGTCCCAGGTGGAGTTGGAATTTGAACTTCACAGTTTCTCTTTTGTTAGCGCATTGTGTTTCTGTTACTGGCTTCAAAACACACGCACACACGCACACACGCACACACGCACGCACGGGAAATATGGGCTCCTTTATTCCCATGGCTGAGTTCATTCAGTGTTCAAGTTCATGTAGTACGTTCCCGAGAAAGATGGTGATTCACTTAATATAATTTTCCATAGTCTCTTCATTTGTTTGTTGTTTTTTTTGGGGGGGGGGCTGTGGGGGATGGAGGGATACTTGTTCTTGACTATCCTTTGGGTGTTTATTAACATTTTATAGAAACTGAAGAAAGAACCAATGAAAGCAGAGTTCTTTTTTGTTTTTCCAAATGAAGTTTTTTTAAAAAAAATTCTTTTTTGCAAAAGCACATCATTTTTAATGTAGGATGTCAGAATGTAGCAACAAGCAATGCCTTGGTGTATTCATATATACATTTTCATATATATATGTATTTCATATATATAATTCATATGTACATGTGCACATTTTCCTATGCATATATATTTACAAAAATGCAAATATACTCTTCCCATTATCCTTGAAATTCCTGTCATTTGATGTGCCGTGAACATCCTGGCTCTCTCCGAGTCCATCCTACGGCTCCGTGGAGCCTCATCATCTACTCAGTCTGCTGTTGGGCTCTTGTGCCGAGGCTGCAGGTGGGCCCCTTCTTCCAAAGCAATGCCTCTTTTCCTGCCACCTGGAGTGTTTCCCTCCCCTCCCAATGGCCGGGGTGTGCACGTGGTACAAAGTTGCCTTGGACCAGCTAAACCCAGCAGACATTCTGGGGATGGCAGCGAACAAAATAGAGGGAGCCTGGCCCGTCTTCTAGAACTTACCTATGGGGCAAGCTGAGATTCATGAGAGCGAAGGGAGCTCTTGTGTCGGATGCTCTGTTATTTGGGACGTTACCCCCCCACAGCCCAACCTGTATGCTAACTAATATATCATCTGTATGTTAGCTTTGGCTTTGTATCCACCTTAGTTTTTTAGATTAAGAAATATTTTGAATAGGGGCGCCTGTGTGGCTCAGTCAGTTGAGCGTCTGCCTTCGGCTCAGGTCATGATCCCAGGGTCCTGGGATCAAGCCCCGCATCAGGGCTGCAGAAGCCTGCTTCTCCCTCTCTCATTCCCCCTGCTTGTGTTCCTTCTCTCGCTGTGTCTCTCTCTGTCAAAAGATAAATAAAATCTTAAAAAAAAAAATAAATATTTTGAATAGGTAGAATGAGCATATGGTTACAAAATTCACGAGGCGCCAAGGGGTATCCAGTGAGAAGACTGAGAAGAGAAGACTCTTACTCTCCCAGCACGGAGTATCCCTCTTCAGGAGCAGCCGCTGTTGCCGGGTCGTGGCCCGTCCTTCCCGTGGTGAAGGACATGGTGTGTGTGCATGTGCGTGCACGCTTGTGTGTCCTTGTGCTGGTACTGAAATCAGTATGTGTATCAGACCACATAGACCAACCTCATTTTTTTTTAAAGATTTTATTTATTGGAGAGAGAGAGAGAGAGTGAAAGAGCATGAGAGGCAGGCAGAGGGAGAAGCAGGCTCCCCGCGGAGCAGGGAACCTGATGCGGCGTTCGATCCCAGGACCCTGGGATCATGACCTGAGCCGAAGGCAGACGCTTAACGACTGAGCCACCCAGGCGCCCCAGACCAACCTCATTTTTTAAAAGACTGTGCGTTATGTCATTGACTGGCTGTACCATTATTTCTTTCACTTGTCCCCTGTGAATAGATCCTGAGGTGGTGTCCTGTCTTTTGTGCTAGTAAACAGTGCTGAAATTAGTATCCTTGTATGTATATCACTTCTCCAAAATATTCCTTAACAAATATTTTAGAATCTTTTTCTGCTTAAGTTTCAGGGAGGCCGTGCGATGTATTGAAATTAGTATTAAACCAGGGATCGAGAAACTTCTGTCACTAACCCTCAGTTTAATTTCTCTGAGCTCTGGGGTGTCTCTGTGCTTTTGAAAAAAGAAATAAGGATATTTCTTTCCTCTACCATCCCAAAGTGGACTGTATTTAGCTGCCTTCTGGGCTGGGGAGGTCATATCCTCTGTGTTTGAGAACTTCCAAGTTCACTTTTGGGATTCCAGGTGATGACTGAACCTGTTGCTATGGCGGCCTCGTCACTCCTCCTATAATGACCTGTTG